>NC_051387.1:31515303-31520303 GCF_015228065.2 Penaeus monodon | reverse complement strand
AATGATAACGATGATGATAAAGATAATAATAATAATAATAATAATAATAATAATAATAATAATAATAAAAGTTATTATCATTATTATCATCATTATAAAAATAATAATGATGATGATATGATGATGATGATGATGATGATGATGATGATGATGATGATGATGATGATGATGATGATGATGATGATGATAATAATAATGATAAGAATGATAACAGTAATAATAATAATAATAATGATAATAATAATAATAATAATAATAATAATAATGATAATAATAATAATAATAATGATAATAATAATAATAATAATAATAATTATGATAATAGTAATGAAGAATGATAATAACAATAACAACAATAACAACAAGGATAATAAGGATAATAATAACAATAATAACAAAAGGGTATAGTAATATTATCAATAATAGCAGTAATGATGGTAATGATAATAATAGTGATGATAATTAGTGATAATAACAATGAATATTTAATTTCCTCCTGGATCCTTGTATGGACCTTGCTCACCAGCATTTTATTTAAATCGTTCCCTCGCTAATGGGTTGCTCTCCAGTGATATGGCAGTAGAAACTGTCAGCAACTTCTCACATGATCCTCTGGCGAAAAGGCAAGCCAGAAAATGATAGTGATGATGAAAAAAATAATAGTGATGATGAAAATGATAATGGTAATGATAATAATAGTAACAACACTGATGTGCTGATAATTAATTATAAAGATAATAATGATAATAATGCACATGATAATACTAAAGGAAATGATGATGATAATAATGATGATGATGATGTTATCGTGATGATAACATAAATGATAATAACAACAACAATAAAATCAGCAACGAATAACATGATAAACATAATAACAATAACAGAGAAAACTATAATGATAATGATGATAATAGTAATATTATTAGTCATAATGATAATGATACTACTACTACTACTACTACTACTACTAATAATAATAATAATAAAAATAATGATAATAACGATAATAATAATAATAATAATAATAATAATGAAAATGAAAATGATAACAATAATGATGATGATGATAATGATAATAATGATAACAATAATGGTGACGATAATAATGATAATGAAATGATAGCATATTATGTTTCGTCCGTCTGTGCATTCGCACGTTACGACTGCATTTTACGCAACATAATCCATGCAATTGCGGACTTTACGTCAATGCATTCTGTAAAATTAGATGATAATTGAAAATGTGAATATTAAAGAATGACACACAAACAGAGATTCTTTATCCCTTTGTTATCATCGCCATTGTTATTATTGTTATTATCATCATTATTATCATTGTTATCAACATTACTATTATTGTTATTGTTATTATCATTATTATGATCATTGTTATTATTGTTATCAACATTACTATTATTATTATTGGCATCATCATCATCATTATCATTATCATTACCATCCTCCTCATTATTCTCTTTATCATGATTATTACTATCATCATTATTATTATCAATTCTCATTATTATTATTCTCACTGTTATTGTTATGGTTATTATTATTATTATTATTATTATTATTGTTATTGTTAGCATTATTATTATTGTTATTATCCTTATTATTGTTATTATTATCATTATTATTATTAATACTATTATTATTATGATTCTCATTGTTATTATTACTATTATCATTATCCTCCGAGGCAAGTACGCTGCACTGAAGTAGTCAGAGTGTCCTATTTGAGCGAGGAAGGTGGGAAGGGAAGGGGAAATAAAGGAGGAGAAAGAGGGGGAGAGGGAGAAAGGGTGGCTTGAAGAGAAAAGGGAGATGGGGAAGGGCAACAGAGGGAACAGAGAGAAAAAGGGGGATGGGTTAGGCGAAAGGGAAGGGGGGGGGGGGGGCTGAGAGAGGGCGGAAGGAGGAGAGAAGGTAAAATGGAGTGAGGGAGTTGGCTTAGAGTGAGAGGGAGGAGTGAATTTGAGGAAGATTTGGGAGCGAGAGGGGATTGCAGAACGGGAAAGGGAGAGGGAGAGAGAGAAGGAAAGGGAGAGGGAGAGAGAGAAGGAAAGGGAGAGAGAGAGAGAGAAAGGGAAAAGGAGAGAGGGAGAAGAGAGAAGGAAAGGGAGGGAAGAGAGAGAGAGAAGGAGGAGAGAGAGAGAAGGGAGAGAGAGAGAGAAGGAAGGGAGAGGGAGAGAGAGAAGGAAAGGAGAGGAGAGAGAGAAAAAGGGAGAGAGAAGGAGAGGGAAGGAGGGAGAGGGAGAGAGTGAGGGAAGGGAGAGGGAGAGAGAGAAGGAAAAGGGGGAGGGTATAGAAAAAGGGAGAGAGGAGGGAAAAGGGGAAGGAGAAGGAAAAGAGGGAGAGAAGGGAAAAGGGAGATGGGAAAAAACGGAGGGGGAAGGAAAGGGGAAGGAAGGAAAAAGGTGAGGGAAAAGACAGAAAAGGAAGGCGAAGGCCGAGGAGAGGAGTTCCTTGCCACGGGTTCCAATAGTCAATATCAATAACATTGGAAGTAATTACAATAATAATGATGATAAAAATTCTAATAATTGTAAAGTTGATACTTATGATAATATCAGTCATTATAGTAATAATGATAAAATGATAACAGCAGGATAACAGTGAGGATAAGAATAGCAATAATAATAATAATAATAATAATAATAATAATAATAATAATAATAATAATAATAATATTATTATTATTAATTATATTATTAAATAATAAAAAAAACAATAAAAACAACAATAAGAGCATAATAATGATAATAAAGTAATGATGATATTAATGGTAATATTGATACTGATAATGTTGATGATAATAATAATGATAACTACAACAACAACAATAATAATCATAATAGTAATAGTGATAGTAATGATAGTAATAATAATAGAAATAATAATGAGGATAATAATAATGTAGTAGTAGTAAGAAGAATTAATAATATAAAGATAATGATGATAATAATGATGCACTCATAGTAACGTTACTTTTAGTAAAAGTAACAATAATGATAATATTAATGATAGAACGACTATGGTACTCAAAATAATTCGATAGCACACGGAGATCAAAAAGCGCAGTCGTTAGTCCTAATCTGCCATGATCTACGCAATGTCAGTTCAGCATCTGCGACGAGCAATGTGATCGGCCGAGACGCCCACTCTCCACCAAGATCTCCGCTCGCCCTCCGCCGTCTGCTCGCCCGCTCAGGAAGCCGGTGTGATCAGCCTGCTCTAGGCTATAGAAAACCCAGGCATTACGTTTCCTCACGATCGTTCGATTTTTTTTCTGCCATTCTATTAACAATCTTTAATAATGATGAAACGACTGTAATTAATGGTAATGATGAGAATGTCAGTAACAAGACAAGTATCTTAATCAGTGGTATGATTAGTTTTTATCATCATTGAGAATAATAATGATAATCGTTAGCTGTTGCTATCTTCCCTCATTACATTGCATTCACAAACCTCCGATCACTCGACTGCCTCGCAAGCCGGTCCTCACTCTTAAGTGTTTCTCCTCTGCATGCCAGGTTCAGTCGCGTCCTGTTGACCCTTGCCGTCTCATCAGTCTGTCTTCTTGCCTGTATTTGTCTGTCTGACTGTCTGTCTGTCTGTCTGTCTGTCTGTCTGTCTGCCTGTCTGCCTGTCTGTCTGTTTGTCTGTCTGTCTGTCTGTCTGCTGTCTGTCTGTCTGCCTGCCTGTCTGTCTGTCTGCCTTGCTGGCTGGCTGGCTGACTGTCTGACTGACTACGTGTTTGCATTCTTTCCCCTCTCCTGCTTTTGTCTCTTCTCTCTTTGTTACTCTTTCAGCTCTCTTTTGCTCGCACTGAATTATCTCTCTCTGTATGAGTCTGTCTGTTTCTGCCTCTTTCTCTGTCTCTCACGCATTCCCTCTTCCTCTCTCCCTTTTACCCCGGAGACAGGCGGTTACGTCACGGCCAAAGAAACCGCCTGGAGGAAGAGGGTCCGCGGCTGTCTCCGAGTTGCGCGTGAGAGCGACCAGCAAGGCGGTGGATAATGTTTAAAGAATGAGGGAAGTTGGCGAGGGAGATGATGAGGCTCGGCTATTTGAAAAGCAATGAGGAACGTTGTTGAGGAAGGTAATGAAGACGGGTATCAGAGAAAGCAACGAGGCATATAGAAATTAATATGAAATTGTTGTCATTTACATTGCAATTATTGCTATTATGACCTTGTTGAACTCGTTATCATTATCGTCTCCATAATCACGAGTAAGTTATGATTATTGTTTGTGAATCGTGATCAGCATTGTAAAATGACCATCGCTAATATTTTATGATCCTCATTAATGACCAGCACTGCTAAATGTGATAATGTCTAATTAATGATGACCAGCACGGGTAACCTGTGATCATTAAAAAGATCAGAGACGCGCTAAGCCCAGACCTCATCCCAAGGGGCCGGGATGAGTGCAGCCACTTTAAGCCATTTTCTGAGCGCGTGTGTCAGAGCGCCGCCGAGCATGGCAGGATCACGCTATTTATGTAGGCTGAGCCAGGGCGTTTCCGCTCGGAGGTTAAGCTACGGGAAATCGGGATTATGTCGGGCTTGGGACGGAGGAAGGAAAACGCGCCCGCTTGTCCTGCGCATCACGCGAGGCAGCAGCACGGGTTCGGTCTGGCCGGGCCGGCGTCCTCGCGGGTTCCTGGCCCGGGCTTGAGAGCATCTGGATCCAACGCGATAATTGCACTCACGTATCCTTCAACGACGCCAGTGCTATGCCATTATGAAAGGCACAGAGAAACAGAAATGAAGACAAATAAATAATCAATGTTCGACCAGAATATTTTGGTGATGCGCCTCAGCACTTTATGGCTGAAGGCAAAAAATATGGCCCCTGAATGCTCCCTGGCAAGCGGAACTCGGCGGCGAGAGAAAATAAAACAAGAAGTGGAATTGACTAAACTCGGGGTCGGTAAGGAAGTATTTTTTATGTCAACTTTCTATGGAATCATGACCATAAAACGT
>NC_051387.1:31507803-31510303 GCF_015228065.2 Penaeus monodon | reverse complement strand
TCTGGCCTTTCATCTGGATTTCACTATGTACTAATCTACGCTGAGAGAGAATGTACGCAAGTATGTGTGTAACCATGTATTTTCATCTGTATGTGTGATTAATTTTCAGTCCTGGATTTTATCCTGTAAACATGCCATATATGAATACAAAAATAATGTTCACGAATATTGATGTCTGCTGTCATTTCCTTCATTGCTTTCCTGTGACTGGCTTGATACCTGAAATATCTGTTTCGTTTCCTCTGATGATCTCCCTTTTCTCTTGGTACTACATCTCCAGATACTGAATTCGAACTTTATCGTAATTCTTTTTTTAAAGGCGGAGACTCTAGTTTGTTTGTGTTTCGTTAGTATTGCTGACAAAGTGCCGCATACTTTATTATTAACGACTATCATAAAGGCGGTTAATAAAGCGTTGGGGAATTCTTTCCTTTCTTATTCTTTCTCTTATTCCCTCCCCTTTTCGTAACTCTTATCCTCTCCCTCTCTCTCTCTCGGTCCAACTCCCTCTTCCTCTCCCTCTCCCTCCCTTCCTCCTTCACTCTCTGCCCCCCTTCAAAGAGGGATTACGGCATCTCAATTTCATCAGTGATGTTACTTTACGTCACATGGTTGTTATGTTGCTTTATCGAGCAGGCTGTTCCTCTTTACGTCACACAGACATCACGCGTCACCCCTTTACATCACAGAGCCTTCATGTTGCTGCTTCATTCAGTGGCGTTACGTGTCCATTTGAGAGATGGAATGGCGAGGCTGAGCC
This sequence comes from Penaeus monodon, assembly GCF_015228065.2. Lineage (NCBI taxonomy): Eukaryota > Metazoa > Arthropoda > Malacostraca > Decapoda > Penaeidae > Penaeus > Penaeus monodon. Next base: position 31,509,543 of record NC_051387.1, on the reverse strand, counting down.
AAGCGTATGATGGGCTCTGCATTTGCCATTCTGAGACCTTGCCAAAAGTTCGCGTGACGGACATTCCTGAGGATTAATTTTCATAACGTTGAATACGAATTTCCTCCATCTCACGAGATGTCTTATAAACTTCTTATCCCGTCGTTGCATTCAGGTCATCCTTCCGACACCGGGTAAAGCATTTCCCCCAAACGTGCCAATATGAGAGGAGAATCTGCTGAGCATAGTAAATGAGGAGATGGCAGAGTTGAACGCAACTCAACGCTCCGGCTGAATGTACAGCGGACACTGCGCCATCGCAGCACACTATATGGTGCAGCGATTGCGGGTATTCAGACTGAACAACAGCTGGTTAATCAACACTACTGATTCATTTGAGCAGAGATTTAGATGGCTGTTTTTTTTCAACATTACAGACACATGAATTACGCGGCTGTGATAAAGATCTTGTGTTGAACACAAAGGGTATTCGGTCACATTACTTCAGAGAGCAGAACAAAAACATCGCACACTCTTGCATTTGTACCGTTCATTTAGGCTTTCGAATATTCTGGTATCGCTCCTTACTCTTTTTATCTTAGTTCTTGCATGCTCTTTGACCTCTTAAAATCAAAGTCCCCGTGTGTTGACTCCATCTTCACAAGAAGTTCTTTGTGTTGCCGAACTTTGTGTTTCATGGGAGGTATTTAAAGTAATATCCAATACAAATATGGCCTTGGTAAATTGCCCCAAAAGAGTGTTTTTTTTCGCATTCGTTCTCATGGAGTCAAGGTGGCACTGGAATCTTTTAATCTCAGATCTTTCCAAAATGAGTCTCCAAATGTTGGAGATATGTAGGCGTGTGTATTTACCCCGAGCTCATGTTCATGTAAGCGATAAAACAAACGTATTATCACATTACTTTCACTGGATGAATGCTAACGTACCAGAGCCAGCGCTCTGGGTCTAGCAAGTATTCATTCGTTGCTGACGTTCTTTTGTGGAAGATACAAGGTAGATTTTCCTTTGTACGGCGCGGCAGTGGATCTCATTGTAACAGTGATCCCGAAATCGTTCCAAGAAGCATTGTGCTCCTTGTAGCTCGTGCTGAAAACGCCATCACTCGCGGTCCTCCCCGCCCCGCGCACGAAGTATGGCGACGGTGATATGCACGACCATGGGAGCCCGTGGTCTAGCCGCTGGGAACTTCTCTCTTTACATTTGTTCCCATAATTGGTTTATTTCCCGGAGGTGAATTAGCGCTTCTTTATCGAAGGACGAAAAAAAAATCTGCATATAATAACTGTGATCTCACCAGCATGTTAGGGATAAAATCTGTATATGGCTTTTTTTTATCATGGTGAGTTATTGTATAAGAAAGGAAATATATGAAGGAAGAGAACAAAATTAAAAAGTAGTGATAGAAGGAAAGTGAGACGGAAAGAAAAGAAAAGCAAAGAAAAGAAAAACAGAGAAGTAGAGAAAGAAGGAAAGATGGAGAGAACGATCGACAGCGAGAAGGAGAGAGGGAAGAGGGAAAAGAAGAGGAAGAGAAAAATTGGAAGAAAAAATAAAGGATGGAAGAAGAAACTTGACGTGTGTTTATGATTACAAACATAACGTTGTATGGTTATGATGGAAATAATAATTTTAATAAAAAGGATGAGCTTAGGAACAATAATAATTCTGGCAACAACGATAACAATCATGAAAATACTACTACTACTAATGATTATGATTATGATGATAACAACTATAATA
>NC_051387.1:31460041-31465041 GCF_015228065.2 Penaeus monodon | reverse complement strand
TATATTATTATTTTTATTTTAATTTATATTATTTTATCATTTTTATTATTTTTTTACATTATACTATCATTTTATTTTCACGTTTTTATTTGGATCGTCATTTTCATATATCATCATATTTTTATTTTTTTATCTTTATTACTATTATTTTATTTTTATTTTATTATTATTATTATTTATTATTTGTGTAGTATTAGTAGAGTATCAATTTATTATATCTTTTTATTATTAATATTATTATTATTTTTATTATTATTTATTTTTAATAATTTAATAATAATAATTATATATTATGTATTAATACTAATAATATAATTAATATATTTTTAAATTTTTAATATATATTATATTATTATTATTATTAGTATTAGTATGTAGTAGTAGTAGTAGTAGTATCATTATTCTTTATTTTTATTATTATTATTATTATTTATTATATTATTAATATTAATCCTTATTATTGCTATTATCATTATTATTATTATTATTATTATTATTATTATTATTATTATTATTATTAATCATTTTTCATATATTATCAGTATTATTATTATTAATTTATTATTATTATTATTATCATTATTATTATTATTATTATTATTGGTATTAATAATATTTTATTATCATTGTTATTATTATCATTATTTTTATTTTATTATTATCATTATCATTATTATTGCTATTATTAGTATTATTATTTTTATTGAACTACGACAGCAACAAACCCTATTAATGAAAAGGTTTCAGTGTCTTTTGCTCTGCGTAGATGAGTGAGTGAGTGAGTGAGTGAGTGAGTGAGTGAGTGAGTGAGTGAGTAAGTGAGTGAGTGAGTGAGTGAGTGAGTGAGTGAGTGAGTGAGTGAGTGAGTGAGTGAGTGAGTGAGTGAGTGAGTGAGTGAGTGTGTGTGTGTGTGTGTGTGTGTGTGTGTGTGTGTGTGTGTGTGTGTGTGAGCGACAGTGAGTGTGAATGAGAATGAAAGTGAGAGTGACCTCAAACAGAGAATGAATCACAAACACGAAGATTAACGTTCACTATAACAATACTGAGATGAATTAGCAATCTTATTAATACAGAATTATTTCAACTACCACATTAAATTCAACATTTAATGATATGCGACAGAATGTATGCACGAATGAGCGGTGAAAAAGTATTTACAAGCTTTCTAGCAAGCGAATCTTTTCGGTGTCAGAAATTCTGTTCTGCACAGGTAGCCATGTCTAGCTATGCATGGCAGACTTCATCAATAGGGGATTCCTATACCCAAAATGCCATAGAATGAAGCGAACTGAGCCGGGAAACTCTATAAATAACCTGCTCTCTTCTGCGTATCTGTGATGGGGGCTTGTGACATTCCCTACAGTATCTAGCTCTCACGAATCACACGATCCCTTGGGATTTACCCAAAACATGCCAGCAACTTCCAGAGGGTGAGAAGGGCATGACTGATAAGCAAATAATTATTCTAGTCCTACATTAATTAATGGACGTAACTACAGGTCACACCGACTCAAGTTGCCGAACAAATGAATAACACCTACTATCGTAACGTCGGAGTGCAGATCTATTAGGCGATTTACACAACCCCAGGTTATATTGGGCATCCCTGTGCACTATGATATGGGGAAGATCCTAACACTATACTCGAAATAATAAATGTATATAAAATCGCGTTACAAGCTCCGTTCTATTACTGATAGAATGTGTCACCAATGAGCAATTTAACAATGCTACGGTTATTCCCATGGTGTCAACAACAACAACCACATTACGGGAAAAACGAGCGGTCATCTCTTGGCCCTCCCACATCCTAACCAACCAGAATGGAAAGAGAAAGTGCGGTCAGGTCAAGACAGGAAAATGTGCTATGAGATGAGAAATAAATGAAATGATATTCGTGATAAAATCATGAACGCGTTATATTCGCTGCAGTTGAAACGATATAAATCTCTAATAATGAGAGAAATTAATTAACTACTTGATTAATGAATGATATACATGTTTGTTGATCACATACCCTGATCCAAGGTCAGAAGAATAGTGTGAGAATGTGCCATTTGCTATTACTTAGCACTTTTACAAAACCAATGGGAGAGTGACTGCACACACGGCTTAACACATTTATGAGAGAAGAGGGAAGCAAAAGTAATGAAAAGGCCGAAAACCTGTACTCACGTGATATTGAAGACATGGTCGATCGTGAAAGATAGTCGAGCGAATTTCGAAGACTGCGTGTCCGTGTTGCGAGCCAAAAGTATGCAACGACCACCCTGCCACCAGCTGTAAGAGGCTATGAATGCTTCAGATTGTGATTGGTTGGCAGTAATAGTGGCTTGACTCTTTATTAATGAAGAGTACAACACAGTGAGGGGGAACACATGAGACGTCTTAGGGTAAAAGCTGTGAGCGTGGGGTCGTGTGTTCGGTCAACCAGCCCTGAGGGGTGAAGGCTGGACTGACCTTATCACGTCGAGGCCTGGACACGAACTGAGAGGTCAGATGAGGTCAGATAAAATCGTTATCTACGTCCTCGCTGGCTTGATGGTTCTAAACTGGACTTAGAGCCACGTGGAAAACAGCCACGTGGTCTATTGGTAAAATGGCTAACAGAAATCATGCTTATACATACGCCATAGAGAGAGCGGGGGGGATATATATATATATATATATATATATATATATATATATATATATATATATATATAGAGAGAGAGAGAGAGAGAGAGAGAGAGAGAGAGAAAGAGAGGGAGGGGAGGGAGAGGGAGAGAGAGAGGGGAAGGGAGCTAGAGAGAGAAAGAGAGAGAGAGAGAGAGAGAGAGAGAGAGAGAGGAGAGAGAGAGAGAGAGAGAGAGAGAGAGAGGAGAGAGGAGGAGGGAGAGAGAAGAGAGAGAGGGAGAGAGAGAGAGGAGAGAGAGGAGGAGAAGGAGAGGAGAGGGAGAGAGGAGGAGAGAGAGAGAGAGGGAGGAGAAGAGAGGAGAGAGAGAGAGAGAGAGAGAGAGAGAGAGAGAGAGAGAGAGAGAGGGGAGAGGAGCGAGAGAGAGAGAGAGAGAGAGAAGAGAGAGAGAAAGAGAGAGAGAGAGAGAGAGCGGCACGCCTAGCTAATCCCATCGCCCTCAGTCCCCACATGAAACGCATTAAGAGAAGCGTCACTGATTAAAGGTAATTCGAGCTCCCTTCCCCGCCGTGCTTCTTCCGCCGAGCCTTCCTTTTCCCTCTCGGCTCCTCCGGCGAATGCAGCGTTCTGGTAATAAAGGGCAGATGCCGTTCGGCGCTCCCCTCGCCTCCCGTCCCGCGGCCGTAGCGAGGCCTTTATTTTGGATAGGACTTGTGTCGTCTGTTCAGTCTGTCATTGGATGAGATCGAGTTTGAAATTCTGCATGTGAACAGAAGAAATATCATAGATTCTAATATATATATATATATATATATATATATATATATATATATATATATATATATATATATACATATGTATATATATACATATATATATATATATATATATATATATATATATATATATATATATATATATATATATATATATATATATGTATACATAAATACCTCCATTTTTTTCTGTTTTACCAAGTGATGTATGGTAATGATATTTCACAATGTATGCGTACACGGTAGATGACGGATATTCAAATATTGCCAACACCACAGCGCATCTGAGTTCATTTGCACCCGTTCCAAGAGGCGTCCGGTTGCAACAATCGCAAGAATGTCTCGCCGCTGCAATGACTAAATGCTTCTGGCCTCACTGATGGCCACGGTGGTGCTGGTTCGGATGGCATCATGAATGACACCCGGAATTGAGATTTACCCGGAAGAAGGTTTATTTGGAGTAATCCGTCTAGTATATCTGAGAATTATAACAACTCACGCATATAATAACACCCACACATACACATGTACACCAACATAAGCATACACATATACCGTACACACACACGGACACACACACGTATGTATCCACCTTTTCTTCTATTTTCTAGATATGGAATATATTTTGTTTTTGCTTCTCCATTTCCGGGCAGTGCCAGTTCCCTGAATTCTTGCAGGATAAGACATTATATTAAAGTTTCGTATCAAGCATTCAGACTGAATGACCGACACCTTCAGCACTGTAGACTACACTATATATGATCATTACAGGCAAACACACGAACGCACGTTTACATGAGTACACCTACACACCCACACATATACATACATACATACATACATACATACATATGCACACATGTGCGTGTATTCAGTGTATCTGTGTGTGCGTGCGAGCGTGCATGCCTATCACTGCACCGTGTGTGACGGGCGCAGAACGCTCATCAGTCAGGCGAGAGCGACTCTTCCGGAGGGTGGGCGGGGCGGAGAGGGCTGGGGAGGGGCGGGTGGGCAGCTTGGAGAGGGCTGGGGAGGAGCGTGGGGGGGCGGAGAGGCCTGAGGAGGGGCGTGGGCGTTGGAGGTGGGCCTGGAGGGGGAGGTTGAAGTGGAGCGGAGCCGCTTAGTACTAATCAGTCCTCTTAACCTGCGGTCCAACCACGACGGTCCCTTGGCTTACAGGTTCTAACTAATTTAATTTAGAGTGTATTTGATGTATCTGTTTAACCAGAAAGGAAAACGTCATTCTCACTGCTTGCCCAGACCGCAATTTAAACAAAATCCACCCCGTGTTTCGCCTGATCCGAATTCCTCACTTGAAACGGATATTCCAAATAGACACAGCAGCATATACACCTAATTGTACAGCTCAACAGTATACGATTTCCATGATGTGTTTGCAAAGTGCAGTCAGCTTTCCTGGAACTGTAGTCAATGATTATGAGAACTGATGAATATAAGCTATTGAAATAGGCTGGGAAGAAGAGATCTTTGAACTACGTTGCGACCAGCATTGCCCCAGATTATTTACTTCATCATTGTGTTCAAATGAAGGAAACACATTTCGATTTTATAGACATATGAGATTTATTAATATAAATTCAGTCGAAGAA
>NC_051387.1:31442541-31455041 GCF_015228065.2 Penaeus monodon | reverse complement strand
AGCATCTCTGTGGTGGTTTTACCTTTACTCATTCCCTCGTTGTTGTGAAGAAAAAAATTACTCTGGGTAATTTCTTACTTGTCCATGATGATTTTTTGTGTTCAGAAACGGCATTTCACTCCATCCTCAGAGTAATTCCATAATTTTCAATGGCGCTATCTATTTTTCAAGAGAGCACTCCTGTTCATGGACACATTCTGACCCTTTTCACCCTCCCACTCCAATCCCCTTCTGCCACAACCCACCTCAACCGCACAGTCTCGTCTTTATATACAGCTGTGTATCACTAAACAAGATAAAGGATCTGCCCACATTACCATCGTAGTCCAATCGTAGTATCATATTGACGACCCTAACTCTCCTTTATGGGCTTGCTGAAATTTAGCTCGACTGCTCGACGATTCCTCCCATCAGTGACCTCCTATGTGATGTTTTTCATCGACAGCAGATGATGCAGCCTTATTTTCAACAGATCTAAAAGGTAAATGCCAGGTATATCTCAGCGTCACGTAACCCTCCATAAGTTAATATTTTAGTCCAAGATATTTTATCACAACCATTAGCCTTTTAGGGTGTCTATATTTTGAGGAATATTTTAACGATTACCTAATCGTACTGCCGTCTGAAAACCATCCCATAGGAAGTACTAACCTGATTCAGCACTCCATTTCTCTCGTGCCTAATGCTGAACTCATTTATTTCCCTTCCTATAAAACCCTACATTCAAAGCGGAAGGCTCTCGAAAAGGAAGTGTAGGGAATGCTGGACATGAACTTCATTAAACCAAGTAATTTGCCCTGGGGCTGATCCTCATCCCCAAATGGATCATTCAGACCTGTAGGTGGCTTACCGTCAGCTTGATGCAGTAACCATGCCAGAACCATTCCCTATCCTGATATCTGTCTTCTGTTGAAGAACACTAGTTACAGAAATTGAGTTTTCTTTACTCTTGACTTGACTATAGGTTTCTTACAAGACCCACTAGCCAAGAATAGTCAGGCATATTTACTGCTTTTCCACTCACAAGGGTCACTAGTTGTTTGATTAACGACCAGGTTATCATTTACCTGGATAACATATATGGTCCCCATCGATCTCTGAACTTGAAAAGAAACTGTGTCAGGCATTCAAGAGTCTTACAAATGCAGGTTCAACCACAGGCCATGTCTTAACATCCAATGGTATATTGCCTAACCAAAACAAAGTACAAACCATGATTGACTTATCCCGACCGCAAAACCAAAAAGACCTGGAATCCTTCCTCAGTCTTTTAATTTTTTTACACTGTTTATCAAAAGTTATGGATCTATTGGGTAACCCCCTTACGGCACTCTTTAGGAAAGATGTACCCTTTGATTGGAATAAAGAGACAGGATTCTTTACTGGAACTGAAGGCATTACTGGTTAATGCACCTTTATTGGCCTTCCCTGATTTTGAGTTGCTCCTTTATGCTCACAACCGACGCATCTAACAAGGGATTAGGGGCACACTTCACCAGACAGTAGATGGTAAGTTAAGACCCACTGCCATTGCAAGCAGGACCCGGTAACCTGTAGAGCAGCCTTATCACTGACCACAGTTGATACTCCTTTGACGCCTGCCCGTAACGGCAAAGATTCACATGTAGGATGAGCATGTGACATAAATGCTCTCTTCTATGCGGCTTTGCCGCTCAACGCAGATTTAATGGCCAGTATGTCTGCACCTTTTCTTCCTAGTATTACAAAGCGTCAAAGAGTCCCCACGGTCGCGTCGGTGTTAGCTAACACAGCTAGCCAGCCTTTAGGCCCTCCCTCTGTGGTTGTTGTTGTTTGAGATTTGTGAAGTTCTGGCTTCGCCCGGGCCTTTCACTTATGGTCTGGCTTGTGTCAGCTTTTTATGGCTGTCTCATTTGGTTTTCTGACATTCGGTGCTTAGCCGTGGCGGTGGGATTGCCAGCAGGCGCTCCTGTAGCCGTGGTGTAAGCATCTCGCATAATCTCTTTACCAGCACGACGGCTGTGTTCTGCGGGCCTTGTCTCAGGAATTGCGTGTGCACACAATTCTCTAAGTAATGTACAAGTGTGGCGTTCGGCTCGCCGCAATGCATGCAACACCTCTCTTCACGTTCTATTATTTGTATGATCTGCCATGCACAGTGGTAACCTAGGCGCATTCTGTGCAGAACGACTTCGGTACCTCTGTTGTTTATTTCAGAGAGTGCCAGTGGTTCATAGCCGGTGGCGTTTGAGTACCAGCTGGCCGAGGGGGAGGATCTCGTTTCCTCTCTGTGAAGCTGCAGGAGGAAGGAGGTTGCCATCACCGTACACTTCTTTCTAAGTAATTATCGGCTCTGATGTATTATCATGGGATTAGGGGGCATACCCCTGCCAACTTCGGCTAGTCTGTCAGCAAGCTCATTCCCTCTGATCCCTATGTGGCTGGGAACCCAGTTTATGATAATTCTTCTACCCTGTGCAAGAATCCTCTGTGCCAGTGTGAGGATGGTAGTCAGAAGGTAGATATTGTCAGTGGGTGAGCGCTGCTGAAGACAGTCGATGGCTCCTTTGGAGTATGTATGACCACGTGTCCTTCCCTCATGGACGCGTGGTATCAATGCTCCCATGATAGCAACTGCCTCAAGCCTGTAGCGAGGAGGCGTTGTCTGTTACCCTCATGGATATTGTGGCATCCCTTGCTGCGAAGCCGGCGCCTGCAGTGTGGGTCAAGGGATCGACTGATCTATCCTGTAGTATGTTCTGCTGCCCGGAGAATCCCTCTGCGGAGATTTGCTTTGTGCAGCACGAGGACGCCGTTTATAAGGAACATAATAAAAAATCTAAAAGGCAAACCCTTATGTCTGGTTGGCCGTCTCCCTGTCCAACAATTCTATATAAGTGATAACAGCCTCTTCAAAAGAGCTATCCCAAAGAAAATTGAAGGATATCAAGGTTTTATGAGAAACGTTATAGTGATATCAGAATCACTTAAACCTAGAGTGCTTCAGCTCATTCATGTGTCATGTGAAGCAGCTCACTGCAGAGTATATAAGGCCATTCATATAGTAAAGAAGCATGCTAAGTTGTGCAGGTGCTGCTTGCATTCCAAGGGTTCCACCAGCTAACCCATAGGCAGATTGCATGATCTCATTAGGGATTTTCCATTTGAGAAGGTCTCCTGCAACACCTTATGTAGTGTGAATAAACACATTTTTGTATTCGTGAACAATTTTACCAGATACTGTGACCTACTTCCCATCTTAAATAAATCTGTGAAGTAGAAAGGCCTTTCATGATGTCATTCAGAGGTACACTACACCTGTGTATTTCTCCTGTGACAATGGAAGAGAGCTCCAAACTAAAGCCATGGATAACTTGTGTAAGATTATAAACAATACCTTATTGATCACAGAGCCAATGGAATCACTGAGTGACTTGATGAATCAATACTAACATTTATGAGATCACTAACCGACACCACACCTGACAATTCAGTCTGCTATCAATAGCACCTTTCATTCATCCCTTGAGGACACCCCACACTTCCTTCTGTTTAGCACAGACAAGAGACTGTTGTATGACCTTCAGATGCGAGGTAAACCTGAATATTCTGATAGTTACGCAAAATATCATTTAAACAGAAACAAAATTGCATTCCAGAAGTGTGTCTTACAAAATCTAGGCATCAGATACCCTCATATCAGCATAAAATTACACCAATGACTCTATGCGTCTGAAGCTTGCTCCTCACTTTGATGGTCCTTATGGGATGATAGAAGTCAAAAACAATGAGGCGCACTGAGAATGTTTAACAACTAACTGTTGCATGGTACCATTTCGATAAACTGAAATTAGCCAGCACTTATTACTTACCTGCAAACACTGCAGATTAGTAAAATCTCACAGTACATGTACAACTCTACAGCATTACACTCCCAAATTCCAACAAATCCTTGCTTCATTACACACCGTGACCTTCATTACACACGAGAGTAGTGATTTGATAATAGTTATGCTTATAAGGGAATTTGAAATAATTCCTCAACCGAATGCCAAGTATTGTTGTGGTAACCGTTAGAGCTGAGTGCCCTGTTGTCCCGAGCGTTAATTTCACCTGTCATGAGGCAGGCAAGCCAGGTGGGCCAAGCTCTGCTTTCACCTTTTATAATGGGGGGAACCGCAATGTAAACACTGAGGGGGAGGACTCGGTGAATAACTGCCCCATCCCTCCGACGGCTAAAGAGTGCGCTTCAGTCTGTAGTTGGCCCAGCTGAATCCATTGCCATGTAACAGGCATGTGCTGAAGGTGATCCCGACACCCAGATGGGCGACGCTGATTGAGGAAGTGATAGCTTCACATTAGTGAAGCCAAGAAAAAAAAAGAAAGGCCGACAATGCCGGTAAGACACCACTGGCACCAAAGAAAAATTATGTTGCCTTGCCTTTCCTGAAGGCACAACGAAATCGGAAAAAAGTTGAAATGGCTGCAGGACCTCGGCCCTGGTGGGTACCCCTTTCGACCACACAAGGTGAGGAAACACATTCCTCACCTTGTGTGGATGTCGCACGCTCCCAGCAGAACTATATTGATGACCTTATTAGAAGATTAATCGGAGGTCTTACCTTCAAACTATGTGATGAACAAAAGAAACAAGAAAAATATGATGAATACCTTGTCACACACTACAAGAAGGAGCTCATTCTTGGAAATGTGTATGCACTCGATGGAGCTCACAAGGCTATAAGAGTGCACAAGGATGAGTAAACAAGTCAACCACATCCATATAATATGAAAAGGAGAGCAACCACCTCCCAGTTCATACCACTTCTATGGAAAATACATGCCCGCCAACCATGTGAGGCTGTAGATCTGTTATAACATGGGAAGTGGCCATGTAGCTAAGTACTGGAAGGGCAACATACTGCCAGGGAGTGTCCTCATAGTGCTGCAGGACGAGAAAGTACTGCAGATGCACCAGCCTTTGTTCATTCATGCTTTAGATTTGGGATGACAGGTGTGACTGCCTGACACTGGGGGTGCACAGCCCTCCCTGCCCAGTCCCCTCCACTCCACCCCCTGTGGTCCCAGCACCGACCATGAATAATCAGCGCGACCCAATCCGGAGAGCGCGCGACAGTGCCCTGTGAAATGTTACCAGCTGCAGAGATTTCCCGTGGCTGCCGGGGAGCGAGGGTGCAGAGGCCACCAAACTATGTGACAATATTATACAGCTGGAGGAGAACGTGAACAAGATGATGCTGATCCTCACAGAGGGCATTTCGGGCCTCAAAGCTGCCATACTGTCTGAATTGATGACCCTCCGCCCCCGGGCGCTAGACGAGGCAGCCGTCCCTCAACCTTAGGCAGGGATGACCGCAGGTCTGGTGGGGAATCCCCTGCACAACCATGTGGCAGAAGTGACGTCACGCCAGCTGACCAAGGCGACATAAATATGCTTAAAGTTCTAAAGAAAATGAAAGCTCTGAAAGAACAAAACAATAACTTAATTAATGAAATAACAATGCTGAGACTGGACATAGAAAAAAAAAGTGACTGTCATCGTCGAGATACTAGTGTTGCCATTAGTGCTAAAAGAATGAATGAGGAGAATTAATGTCAGATCACCAGTACTGATACCCAGAGTGGGCGTGTCAGTGCTGACAGCAGTGACGAAAAATATCAGGATCCCTGTGACAATGAGTCCAGTGACGCTGGCACAACAACCAAAGGGACTGTGCTGAGAAGTGGAACAAAGCCAAGATCAAATGTGTGAAATGGTTAAAAGTACTTTTAAGTTTACGACTACCATCTGTAATGAAATCCATAATCATAAAGTTGTATGTTTCGTATGTGAATCTATAATTCGTAATATTAAAGGATATAACAGTATGAAGTACAGGCCTAATAAAGCACTATTCACATATGGATAAACGCACAATCAAATTCATATCATGGAATGTGCGTAGTATTAAGCCTAGGCCGAATAACCTAGAGTTTTACATCCGTAAATATAATATTGATGTTATTTGCATGCAAGAACCTTTTGCTGCTGCTTCTAAGATGGAAATAGCACCTGCAATTAAGGAATATTATTCAAATGTGATTGTTATAATATGTGAAGGTAACACTGCCACATAAATTAGTTTAAAAATCCGAGAACACTGATGTTCAAATTTATCATTCAAATATTCAGACTGCTTCTGGGTATTTTTCACTGTATAATGTATATGCCACATACTCTAAACTTCTGGATAATTCTCTCCCCAATTTTCATAACCAAGGCACGTTATGCATGGGCAACTTCAATGCAAAGCATCCACACTTTGGAGACAAGAATTCAAGCATTTCATCAGTAGTAGATCACTGACAATATATGACACAGAAACAGACCCATTTGGGAGGTGGCAGATTAGATTATGTATTTGGCAAAAATTTAGTTAATGGTAATGTCTGTATTTCACTGATACAAGAGTTAGTGACCACTTTGCAGTACGAACAGACCATGCTGTAGACAGCAAGCCTGGAGCATCACTTCAAGGCACGGGTCTTTGACTGATATAACCTATGAAATAACAACTGTTGAACATTTCTTTCAGGATCTAATCAAAGTTGTCACTGACTTCTATAACACATGGGTTTGTTCATAAAAACTCGAAGAAAAATAGGCCCCAGGCCCCCCATGCACTGAGGTGGATCATTAACCTAATTCTGGCCAAGGAACATTAACAGGTCCAGGAGCTTGCTGTTACAAAGATAATGTGACATTAGAAAGGCTTCTGCAATTTCATAAAGCCAACAAGGAATTCAGAGAATTAAAAACTCAGATTCGTAGTAAACACTGGAAATATTTCTTGCAAAGTATCAATAGACAATCTTCTGTAGCTGATGTATGGAGAAAAATTAATAGGCTGACAGGTAAAGCTCTCACAACACCACAGTTTCGCAGTCCACAAGAACAGGCTAATATGCTGCTAGAGCACTGGGATGGGAATTCTCACTTGAACTCGCTTTCACAAGAGACAAAAAATCAACTCAGACTTTGGCGAAATAACCGAGTGAAAGGGAAGGCAACCGCCCCTGGCGAGGATGGCATTACTTGCAGTGTCCGTCGCCACAATGCTCAGGTAGCAGGCAACCCACTTTTACACATGTATAGATTCAGCCTATCACAAGGAATCCTCCCAAGCTCCTGGACTAAAAGCTTAATCATTCCTATACCTAAACGCAATACAGACAAATACAGGCCAATTTCCTTGAGCTTCTGACTGTACAAAGAACTTGAGAGAATGATTCTGAACAGACTTATGTATGCTAAATTACCCCCCAGACTGTATGGAGTTCTGTATGGACGTAACAGCCAGCACTGTTTTGCAGAATACTTAATAAACTCAAATCCAGGCATGCAAACCGTATTTCATGATCTTCAATCTGCTTTGATATTGCAAGCAGAGAAATTATCTTTGAGCAACCAGCCAGCTTTGGTATTCAGGGAAAACTGTTAACATGGATTCAACTGTATCTATCGAGTCAATCGGCTCAGGTTCTCTTCAAGGGCATTAAGAGTACTCATACAAAACTATTTGAACTTGGCACACCTCGTGAGGCGGGAGGCGTGCTTAGTCCCATGCTATTTCATATCCTAATGCATAGATTGCTAGGCGATATACCACTTGAGGGTAATGACTCCATTATTTGCTATGTCAATGATGTTTGCATTAAATCCTCATCCGAGGAGAGAATACAAGAGATTCTAGATATACTTTCAGCAAGGGCAACCGAGCGTGGCTTGATATTCTCGACCGAAAAAAACCAAGGCACTTAACCCAAAAACAATCCCTCTGCCAAGGTTCCATATCAATGACGTTGAGCTATATCTTTGCCACCAATACAAATACCTTAGGGTGGTTGTCAATGATGCATCAAAAACCTGAAGAAAAGGCTGTGGGAGCAGCTGAAGCCATTTAGGACACTTGTTGGACCATGGTATCAATGTCGATATTGCAAGACTCCTTTACTTGTCATACATACGGTCAGTCATAGATTATCATGCGTTGCACCTAGTATTATACAAGGAATCAGGATTGTAGGAGGGTTCATGACTGCTACGCAAACTGAGTTGGCAGAAATACTTATGGCCACCGATTTTCTATTGAATCGAGGTTCAGAGGTAATTTTCTGTGGCTCACAGAGTGATCTCCAGGCTCTGAAAATTCTAGACAAAGGTGCAGGCAATATTGCAAATGACATCAGGATAAACGTGTATTGTGCATGGCCACATGCACGAGGCCATGATATACGTTTTGTGTGGATTCCATCGCCTGTTGGAATCCCTAGGCATGATTATGCTGAGCGCCTCGCAAAGTCAGCATGTGAGAAGTGTGGGTATAGATCTTGGGGTACCTCTCTTTGGGATTTTATACATCATTAGAGCTTCTTTTAAAGAGAACTTGACTGAGTTGATTAATTCTCAACTCCCTGAAAGCTGTAGCATAAAGCACTATGACCGGTACTATGCAAGATTCATTTATCTATAATTTATTTAAAACAAGAACAAGAGTGTGATATTGTGACCGCAAGAATCAGGCTTGGATATAGATTGTATTGTTGTAGACACACGCAGGAATTATCACGTGAACAACACGAGGACGAAGCGGATGCTACATAAACTGGCGAAACAAACAAGCCGAGACATCAAAAATAGAATAACATTGCGAAGACTCGAGCGGACTCCAGACAAAACATATGGTCAACAGGGCAAGACGCAGATACAAAAAATAGAGGACACCATGACGTCAATGTGTTGAAAACTTTTCATGACAAAGTGATGCCACATATTGGACCAACAGAAGCAAAAAGGGAAGCACGAGGGCGAAAACAAGTAGTTCTAAGTAACTGCAATATATATCATTACATACCAGTCTGGGAACAAGAAAATAACTCGGGTGGCAGGTAGAAAAAGTTATAAGTACAGTGTTGAAAATGTACTGGGAAACAGGAAAGTCCTGATGCAGGTATCTTTCAAACTAGTGAAAATAAATTATATTAGATTCATAATAACTGTTAAGGGTGTGGTTGGATGAGCTCCCATATCGGGAATAACAGACGCTCAGTGACAGACAACGGTGGACTAGATTTCAGTGCTAGATAAGATAAGAGAATAGATATTCATTAGTCTGGCTATAGTGGACCAAGATTGATGATTGTAATTGAATAAGAATATATATAAAATAATTAGATTGATTTTCAGTTTGGAAACGATATGATTGAACATATGATTGATTTTCAAGTGTGAAGGAATATCAGTGTTGAAAGAGGATTCTGATATACTTTTAGAATCTCGGCTCTACGGCAGTGGATTTAACATTTGATGTAAGTTATTTAAGTACAGTTGGAGCGTAAGAATAATTTATGTTTGCATATGTATGTTTACTAAGTATTTTCTTAGGATAAGATTTTGCTTGATTTAGTTAATTCTTAATGAGATTAATTTAGTATTATAATTGCTGGGTTTACTTTAATGGAGATAATTCTAAGTTTTAACTTCGTAATTGTATAAGGATATTAACTTAGTATTTAATTGCTTCGTTTAAGTATTTCATTTTACTTAAATATAATTTTACAAATTTTGTAATGCAATTCATTTTCTAATAACAGAAACAATGATTTTTATGATTCCAGTAATTGCATGTGAAAAAAGGAATTATTTTACATATTGCTTATAATTATTCTATGTATTGATATTGTTTGCTGTAATTTCATAATTAATAACAGTTTGCTTAAGTTGAAAATTATATTGTTTTTTTCGTGTTAACATTTAGAAGTAAAATGGCAAGCTACTTGTTAAAATTAACAGATGGATATTCAAGGTGGTATAGTTATTGTTATGGATTATAATGAATTCAGATGTTGTATTACTGGCATATTAGCTTATGTGATTGGCTTTACATTTTGGCTATATAACATTTTTCAGTTAAATAATATATCATTGTTAACTTTTCCACACACTTATCTTAGCTAATTGATACAAGTTTGATGAGTTAAATCTATGAGAGAAATATGATTAATATGAACTATAAAGATTATATCAGACGCTAAGGATATAATATATAACAACTAATGAAAAAGGGACAGCAACAGTATTGGCATGTCAGTACATTTTGTAACGGCGAAGAAACTAAGTGCAAACTGTGTAATGAAGAGTATAAGCTAACACTTGTACAGTATACCTCAGAGTGCCACGTGTAACAGACTTCCAAACCACCTAGCATGAGATAAGGAAAACTATGTAACCATTTTTTTGTAAGCTGATGTCTTAGAAGGTATACTTGTGTTATATCCTAAATTTGGAATGTAGTATCACATGACCGCATATCAACAGTAGCAATGCCTTTCCGCGCCCAAGCTGTACGCCGGTGTGGCAGATGAGTAGAGAAAGGACTGTGTAATTGTTCCTTTCCTTTAACCGATATAGCACTTATAATGAGGTCATAACCTAAAATTCAAATGTAATACCATTATATAAGGTAATGACCATGCATCAAATGTACCACAGCTTGCCCACGCCTTTGCAGTCAGCTAGGGTGGTAAAAAAAAAAAAAGTTACGCGCTGTACCCGATGCATTGGTCAGGTACCTAAGCTCACTGTTCCCAGTACCAAATAATGTTGAAGTTAGGATTTCCGTTCGCCCCCCTCGCTAGTATCTAGCTATCCACCACCCTGACGAGATAATTGGACTCCATGAAGAAATAGCTCACGATAATTTATCACACAAGGAGTTCTTACTTCTCGACAGATCTATCAATCCCACGATATTTGCCTTACAACGGTTTGTCGTTCACAAAAGTCGATCGTGTTTATGGACGGCGTAAGAGGAAGGTCGCATATTTGCTTTTCGGTGCTGTAAACGACGACACTAACATCTAACATTTCCGAGTGCAAATGTTTACAATAAACAAACGATTTGATATCTCCATCCACGTATCAGCCACAGCTTGCTTATAGAAACATCTTTCATACATTGGACATTCTTAAAACTAAGATGAGCAATGCTAGCCACTCCACAGAGCTTGCATTTACTGTTGTTTCTTATCAGGTAACAGTGAACAGCATTACACTATATATTCATTCCTTCATCACTGACCCCATCGCAGCCCAAAGAGATCGTTTCTCCCCAGAACACATCCTCCAGCAGGCCATCTCCCATACCCTTAATCCTCTAGTCACCCTTAAAGAACGTGTTCCCTTATATTCTGCTCTTAAGTCCTTCCTCACAATTTCCGGCCCGTCTGTCTTAATTCCTATGACACGTCCTACTTCCTTCAACGCTTACTATATCCATCCCTTCCTTCACAAAACAAATAACACGTTTTTCACCCTGCAGTTATAACACATACTCATTCTCGGATCATTTCAATGTCACTCTTTCATCAAGACCCACCTAATTTCGTGAACGCATGCACCCAGACATTACTCTGAAAGTTCGTCTGCAATTCACGTCCATTGGCACTTTTCAGAGATCATTGATCAATTGTCATCATCACCAGTCACAACATCCTTACTCAGTGCTCATTCGATAGCATCATGTCATCAACATGGCCACTCCTTCTATCATTCAACGACATTTTGTCCTTTACTTCTGCCAACCTCTAACGCCACAGTCAAGTCAAGTGCAATGAGCATAGGCCAGACATTGTACTTACTGGCACCTACATTCTCCCTACATCCTGTGAGATCGCAACAGCGTCGTCATTCGTTCTGTCGTCTCATTCTTACATAACCGATGTATTCGTTCATGGCCCTAACATTAGCCCTATGTTATTGGATTTACCCGGTTTTTAACGTCACTATCCCTGAAATTAACACTTCGCATTCACTAAACTTCATGACGTTTCGGTTAACATAACCTCATTTGATTTCCATACTATATAATACTATCCGGTATATGTTGTTCTCATTGTGTTACGTCATATCTTAACGCCATTTAGAGAACAAGAGAATGAGGTCACAAACACCCATATTCCCAGGGATGGCTCACATGAAGCTAACAGTGGAAGTTACCCCTAGGTAAGCCCTATTGCAACGAGCGTCGCCGCTAATTAAACTTTGATAGTTTAAGTTTACCTGTATTTTCAGCTTCTGTATTTTATCCTTTTCCAGTATTTATAGCTTATTTTTCCTTATGTTACCTTCTCTCACCCTACCTTAGTCCCCCATGCACCACTATTCATTTATGCACTTGCCAGGCGCCAAACACCACGTAACTTCGCTCAAGACACCATCTGCAGCGAATGTCCGCCAGAAGGGCGGAGCAAGCCAGCTCTGTCAAACCTGACGATCGGCCCCATGGATGCAGTCTCGAGGACCGTTAACCGTGAAGGTTTCGCTACATAATCGAAGGTTGCGACTATCGGGAGTCAAATTTTCGTGAATGTGGTAACAATCGAGCAGATACGGCCAGTCTCTCTTTCTCTTCCTGGGCATGACCCATCATCTTCTCTGGCATGACGGGACTCCATGCGTA
>NC_051387.1:31425041-31427541 GCF_015228065.2 Penaeus monodon | reverse complement strand
ATTATTGTGAAATGGGTTTTTATTCTCTCTTTGGCTAAATGAACATCTTCACAGAAGCTCTCTATTTCTTCATCACTGTGGCTGCAGGTTGGAGCTTGACTTGAATAATCTTTAAGTTGTACATATTATTTAGTCTTATTGTTACTGAAGCCACTTTTTCACTTATACTATAGAATTCCACGATATTCTTTTCTAAACGTTTGTGAACTTAAAAACCTACCCCTAATTCCTGCTTGCTACCCTAGGGTTTACCTCTCCAATAGAGCACGTGTCCATCTTTTAGTATCTTCTCTTCTTCACCTGCAATATCCCATTTAATGAAAGAGAGTTCCTCAAGTAATGCTAGTAAGTCGGATTCAGTTCTCATTATCCTTATATTACATGTGCAAAGGTTCATCAATGTGGGGCAGCTGTGGTTAATTGGGGATTCTTAGCACTCTCTGCTCCGGAGCGACCCTGACCGCCGCTGTAACCAGGGGCTCCTTCACCTCCGGTGATTGAGGGCCATTGCTTTGTTTGTGCAGTCATGGTTTTCTGATTGAGAGGTAGGCAGCCGAGTTACCTCCCACCTACTGGCTGAGGTGTATCTTGGTGGAAGGGGAGTAGTTTAGCCGGGATGCCACTGATAAATCCCCCAGCAAGGTTGGCCCTGTCTAGTGTAGACTTATGTGCAGCCACACAAGTCCTGCTCACTATGCCAGGGTATACTCCTGTGAGCATGAGCTTGACAGAAGTGTATATATATGTGTGATTATATTTTATACACTGATTTTATTTATGCGTATGTACGCCCAGTGCAGACACCGTTGTTCACCTGCAAATGCCCAAGTACATATACATATGTTCATATTCGTGCACATGCACACTCAAGCATACGCCTTTACATATGCTCCCATGCATATGATATGCATACACACCTACATTATACACAACTACACACATGCACATGCATACCCATGTATAGACGTAAACGCACATCACATGCGCATACATATGTGTATACGCACCTCCATGTATGCGAACACACACACATGTACACATCCTGTACACTTACTTTTGACTATACATACACATACAAATATAACTATATGTATGCTGATGGATACGTGTATGTGCACATACATTTATGAGTACATATTAGTGCTCACCCACATATATATGTATATACCTGTACATGCACATATATATATATACACATGTACATATATACATACACACACACATATACACACAAATGTACATATATACATACACATATGCATGCAATTCTATACACACATATACATATACATATGAACATACACATACATACATATATATATATATATATATATATATATATATATATATATATATATATATATATATATATATATGAATATATGCACATATACGGACATATATACATATCTACGCATATATTGCTTCTCTTGCATACACACCACATTGACACATACACATACACATGCATACACTTGCGCATTTCCATGCATACGCACTCACACTCGTGCACATACATGTGAACAGCATCTGCATGAGCGCACATACGCACTTTATTATAATGAGCCCATGCATTATAATGTGCATAAATTGTAGGCTTGCAGCAGAGAGGTTGAGGGACGGAGGTGGGTGATGTGGGAGAGGAGTTAGGATGTTAGAATGGGTAAAGATTGGGTTAGGGATTAGAGGGAGTTAGAAAAGTGATTTTGTAACTGGCAGTTTTTCGGAGAGGTGTCGCATTCCTTAGCGGGAGATAAGCTTACCGGCCTGCGCCTTCGCCCGACCGCCGCCACGGGTCGCGGGGTCAGCGTCTAGCACTTGACTGAGGTGCCATCACTTGAATTACGCTTTTGTGAATGCCTAGTTTATCTGGCGGATCTTCTATCGAGTGGCTGATTATATTTGTCACTTTATGGTAACCATGTTTAAACCTACCTGTTTTTTTTTCATGTACTGTACTTACATACTGGTGGTTTGGCTGTTTCTTAGCGAATCTACTTGAGGGAAAACTGTGGTACTTGCGATTTGTCTGATACTCGGCGACCGGTGAGGCTTGTCATTTTCTGATGATTCGTAATTTGGTATTCTTCTCTGGCGGGGAAGTAATTCTTTTTTCTGCGGATTCTGTGTGTTGTGGCACTCTCGATGAACATTGGGTCATGAACTCATTTAGCACGGTAATGGAACCTAGCATTCCTAGTTGGCACTTTCTGGCATCCCTATTAGTTTACAAGGTCCACAAATGCATGGTCCAATACTGAAATTTATAGGTTTGTGACACGAATGGATAAATTATTGCTTCTACTTTGGTTGGAATATAAGCTCTATATATTCCCGAATCTTTCTCTCTTCTGTAGCACTGTCACAGATCACTTCCCACTAGTAATTTTTAGCACTTATTATCACTGACCTACCCACGACACCTCTCTTACTCATTGCGATATATATATATATATATATATATATATATATATATATATATATATATATATATATATAT
>NC_051387.1:31412541-31420041 GCF_015228065.2 Penaeus monodon | reverse complement strand
ATTCACTTCTGACGCCTGCCTCCTGCCTCCTCCACCCTCATGGCTCCCTCAGTAATCAACCCGATAAGGAGTGTTTTTCATCAGTGCAGTGATTTGTGGTGCTATAGTGTAGTGTTGTGCAGTGCCTACAGCGTTCAGTGGAGTGTTTAATGTACTCAGGGGACATTATTAGTTGCAGAGGGGAGCAGAAGCGAAGCATATTCAGGTTTTGTAGGAGCGAGGTATATCCCTACGCTGTCTACGACGATTTTGCTGTATTATCTTGACATCCTTACCACGCTACAATGGATAAAGGAAAGAAAACGAAAGATGCCAGTAAGAACGACCCTGAGAAGCCGGACTCCAGCCTTGAAGAATCTGAAGGAGCCAGTGCAAGCACCCCACTTCCAACAGATGTTGCTACTTTGCTCCAGTGGATGATACAGAGGGATGAAAAGAGGGAGGAAGCCCGTCGGAAGGAGGAGGAAGATCGTTACAGACGAAAGGTACTCCTTGGAGGGAAGAAGATTAAGATCGTTGCAGTCGAGAGGAAGCAAGTTGGAAGGAGGAAGTCACTGCAGATGTGATGAAGCCAGTTGGAAGGAGGAAGAAGATTGTTACAGACGAGAGGAAGCAGGCAGGAATGAGGAGGCTGCCCCTGATCCTTCGCCTCACTCCCCAGGGCACTTCACCAGTGAGCAGTTCTGCTGCGTCCAATGCTTCTCATTTTCCGCCGACCCCGTAGGCAACAATAGAGCCTCCGAAAGCATTGCCAGCAGATATGAGTTCCCAGCAGTATCGAGAATGGAAGTGCGAATGGTCCGATTATACTGTCATGGTGGATCTCTTCAGCCTGCCATAATCAAAGCAGCATACACAGCTATGCATGTGCCTTACACCTGAAATGCGACGGGTGCTAGAGCACAAATTGAATGTGTTCACAGACCCAACATGCTCAGCAGACGATGTACTGACAAGACTCGAGGAGCATATCAAAAATACCAGTACTGAGGCCTACTAATGGGTATACGAGATGAGGAACTTTCCCAGAAGCTCATTGAAATGGACCGCTTAGCGACGCTGCAGGATGTTTTGGAGAAATACAGGTCTCATGAATCATCAAAGACTGCATCATCTGCTTTGAGGGATACAGTTTCATCATGTGCTGTTTCTCAATATAAAAGAGATGAAGGTGTCAATTAAGTACAATAATTGATTGGGTAGTCTTGCCATCATCCCTGATATATGTGCAAACACAACTGTCAGCATCTTAGTAGTCTCAGCCTTTCAAAGGACTTGGCATCACTAGCAGAGGCAGTATACTACAATGCGGATGGGTCACAGATGCCACCAGCAGCTGGATCGTTTTGTGGAATCATCACCTATGGCGACTCTTGATGTCCAGCCTTTGCTTATAACCCTGCTGCTCTCTTGGACGAAGTGCAAAGATTTGGGGATTGTTCCGGACTATTTCCCTAGGCAAATGTTTGATGTGCACATGGCCAATCGAGTCCATGGGCTGGATAGTACAGCAATGTCAAACCCTCCTCAGTTGCTGCATTTACCGCTGGACCAGTAGAAGTAACCTGAAGAAGCAAGGAAGTACTTCCTGCATCAGTGTGCAGATGTCTTAGTGAAGAAGGACGATTTCCAGTCAGGGCCACTCAAGACGATGGTAGGCCCCATGAGAATTCATCTGTGGGAGAATGCCACGCCCTTCGGGATCCACACCCCAAGAATGTTCCCTTTGACTTTTCTGGAACCAGTGAGAAAGGAGCTTGAGTCATTAGTGATCCAAGGCATCTTTAAGCCGGCAGAAGATGAGCCATCAGAATGGTGTCATCCAATGGTTGTTGCTCCAGAGGCAAATGGTGGTGTTCGCATTACCTGTCAAAGCTCAACAGGCAAGTCTCTTGCCCTGCCCTCCCTTCTCCGACGCCATTTACAGCCATCAGAAGTATCAGTCCACGGTCAAGGTTCTTCACAACTGTGGATGCTCTTTGTGGTTATTGGCAACTACCCCTGCATGTGGACGATCAACACCTGATTACATTTATCACTCCTTATGGACGTTTCAGGTATTGTCATGGCTCCATGGGTTTTGCTTCAACAGGAGACGCCTCTTGTTTCCGAGGTGACAAGGCACTTCAGGGAGTAACAAACTGCATCAAGGTTGTGGATGACATTCTACACGACGAGGACTACATCTCACACCTTCAACGTGTAAATGAAGTCCTGTCAAGGTGTCGTCAGCACGGGATAACACTTAATGCAGAGAAGTTCATTGTGGCTGCATCCGAGGCTGGCTTCTGTGGGTAAAAACTGTCAAGAAATGGTACTGAAGCAGACCCAGAGAAGGTAAGGGTCATTGTAGAGTTTCCTACCCCTGCGAACTTGACAGATCTTCGGTCATTTATGGGCTTGGTAAACCAACTGGCAGAGTTTACCCCAAGATTTCAACCACTGCAGCCCCACTCACACCCATTGATGAGTCCGAAGAGAGCTTTTAATTAGACACCAAAGAGAAGACCACACCAAAGCTTTTAATGACACTAAACAAGCTTTGTCATGGTCACCCATACTTGCGACGTTTGATCCAGCCCTTCCCACCATTCTGCAGACCGACGCCTCCAGACTCTATGGCCTCGGCTATGTGTTGTTGCAGGACCACGGTGCTGGGAGATACAAGATGCTGCAATGACAGATACAAAAACAAGGTATGCGACCATTGAATTGGAAATGCAAGCTGTCATTTGGGCCATCAGCAAGTGCAAGTTCTATCTTCGTAGACTTCAGCACTTCAGTTTGGTGGCAGATCACCATCCATTGGTCCCTATTTTGAACCGTTATTCCCTGGATGCAATCGAAAACCCTCGCCTCCAGCACACAAAGGAAAAAAAAAATGGGCCCTACATTTTTACTGCTATCTAGCATACAGGTAAGGAGTTGTGTATCCCTGATGCCCTCTCTCGGTCACCACCCAAGGTGGAAGATGGTGCCTTCAATGCTGAAATGGATATTTCAAGAGGATCTCTTCATGGAAGAATTGTGTACAGCTGCATCTAAGGCTGCTTCATGGAGGAGCTGCTTCTCCATGTAAAGTCAGAGTTCCCCAAAGACCACTACAACCTACCAAGTGCCCTGCGTCCATACTGGAAAATTTGCAATGAGTTGTACAACGATGGTGACGGTGGTTGTCCCTGCTTCTTTACACTGTAGCACCCTAGTTCACCTGCATGACAGCCCCTGTGGCATAGGGGCTACAAAGCATCATGCACAGCAGACAGACATTAATGCAGACATTGTAATCACCGTTCGTGCCTGTGAGCCATGCCAGCGCCTACAGCCTAGTCAGCAACAGGAGCTGCTGAAGTTAGAAGACAAACCCTCAAGACCATTTATGTCTCTGTTGGCTGACTTTTTCAGTGTTGCCGGGTGTTCTTGGTGTATGCTGTCTGATTCTCTGAGTCAGTTGTCATCAAGTGTGGAACTAATGCAACAAGTGCTTCGATGATTAGATTCTTTTGGCATGTGTTCAATGATCTGGGTGTCCCTGTTTGCCTGTGTACCGATGGTGGACCCTAGTTCTCCAGCCGAATATTTGCAACCTTCCTTCAGCAATGGGGAGTGCGTCATGAGATGTCAAGCCCCCATTACCCACAGTCCAATGGTCATGCAGAGGCTGCATGCCCGTTGTGAGGAGTTTGACAAAGGCTTACTGGAGTTGCATAACACCCCAAACTTCACTGGTCGTTCTCCTGCTCATATTCTGTTTGGTATGCCCCTTCGCTCCTGTGTGCCCACATACTCTAGTGCCTCCATGAAGAGGTGGCAGACCAAGACTGAAGACTGTGACCGTCGTGCCGCAATACAAGCCAAGGACGTGAAGACCTGCTATGACAAGCTTTCCAAGTTAGAAATTGGGGCACATGTGCGAATCCAGGATCCCACATCCAAGTGTCGGCATAAGATTGGCACTGTTATGGGTGTTGGCAAATCTTGTGATTATCACATTAGGCTGCCAAGTGGCTGTATACTGGTTGCAATTGATACTTCTTGTGCCATGCACAGCTCATGATTGGAAACTCAACTGATTTGGAAGAGCAGCTGTCAGATAATGTACCTGGATCTTCCGCCCCATCTGCGCCTCGACGTTCGAAACGCATCAAATTGAAGTCCGTTCAAGACTTGAACACATGTAATACCCCTTTTTTTGTGATGTTAGCTAACATTATATTTTCATACTCATTTCATTGCCATTTTTTTACATCAGTTATTTAATATACACAAGTAAATACATTCTCAGGTCTTATATGAATTTTCAGTCATATTACAGTCTATTGCGACGTGACACCTAAAAAAAGAAAAGAAAAGAAAAGAAAAAGAAAAGAAAAGCAAAGAAAAGAAAAGAAAAAAAAAAAAAATATATATATATACATATATATATATATATATATATATATATATATAATATATATATATATATATATATATATATATATATATATATATATATATTCTAAATATACGTAAGGAACGAAGCAGAATACCTCAAGTAGTTTAAACCACTTATGCACCTCCATGCTTCGCTAGTTTGCCTTTCGTCTACCCATTAAGTTTAATCCCGGTTTTATACAGCTTGTTACACCTGCAACTTATACCCTTAAATGAATGGTACCAAAATAATGAACCGCAAATTATTGGGTCTAGGACTATATCTACACACCCGAGCGTGCTCAACTCGGAGATTCTGCCATTAACTCTCGCTTATTTAACCTATACACTTCATCTACTAGCTTGCAAATTGCATATTTTTCCCTCAGAGATTGTTTCGATCTTGTTCATTTACGGCCGGACTTAGCATTTTCCGATTAAGCGAAATTCGGTGATGCAAGTTCCAAACACAGTAAATTTATCCTTATTCATTCCTTTTTATTTACCCTTGATCTCGGCCACAGCTCATTAGATGAAGAGATTCATCTCGCGACGGAATAATTAACCTTGCTAAAGGAATATTTCTCAGCAGCCATCGTCTGCCCATTACAATTTACGAATTCTTCTTGTAGAAATTATATTTCAGGTAAACCCAAGATACCCCTGAATTTTCGAAAGTCATAGCCTTCTCATTATGCATGGGTACAAGAATAACGGTTACTTACATGCATTATCATTTGTAATTACTACATATTGAATACATATCACTCTCTTTGCAATGAAGACACTAAATGAATTATGCATTAGTAGATGTGCATCATCCCACGAAGCTGAAACCATTATGGACTGTTTTCGACTTCTTATCACCGACCACTTTGGTCATATAGTTTTTTGTTTTAACCATCATTTTATTTTCACAGAATTGTCCTGTCCGGGAGCTTACTGACACTCATCCACCTTTTGTTGCTCCAGTCTTAGGGTGTGTGCACAGAGAAAGGGGGTTACCGGCGTGTCGGTTTCCATCGCGGGTCGGCGCGGCAAACCAGCGCGATGTGTTCACAAAGGATGCGGGTAACCAGTTCCGACCCGCTCGGTGAGCGACACGGACAGAGGCAGTATCTGTTATCAGTAGCAATCCGCAAGCTATACAAGATATCGAGCTCATCGTCTGATGATGACTTCATACTGCTCGATAGTGTTCATACAAAGGCCAAGAAAAAAAGAAGAGGGTACATAAAATAAACTACAAGAGAGAAAACTTTGGAAAATATCGTCATCTTTTCAGTGGTCTGAAAAGGGACAAAGCAAGATTTTTTGAATACACAAGAGACATTCAACTACATTCTCAAGAAAGTTGAACATCGTCTTGTGAAGACATGGTGTAACTGGCACGAGCAACCCATTCAACCTGAACAAAGACTTGTCAGTGCCATCAGGTGAGCTAAATTCTGATGCTAAAATCAATTTCATATTATTTTGTTAATAAGATAATAATCATAGATAGTATAGGAAACAAATCACTTTTATTTGAATTCTACAGTTTATATTGTATAGGACAATAGGAGTAAGGAGACACCTGTGTAATATAAGCAGAAGTTGAGGAAGATAAACCATAGGTATCGGGAAAGGGAGATATGGCAGGCACTGGATATGCAAATTGTACAAGTCCTTGTAGGCGGCTTCTAAATGTCAGCTTCTGCACAGCAGGGATTCTTTTGACATGAGGTAACAAACCTCATCATCTTCTTGATGATGATGATTTTTTTGTTGTTCAATATCCAAGATGCTCTGGTTGTATTCATCTGTTTTAGAGCGTTTGCTAGCTCCCTTTTTCTTCTGACGGGTGGCAGGTGAAATGAGCCACTGCTTTTCCATAACTTCATGTTCGCATTCAAATGTGTCTTTGGTGTGGACTGAAGAGGCTGACGCACCTTCCTCCATAGCCAAGGGGGCTCCATGGTACCCGTTTGGTATTCTACTTGAGGTGATTCTAGCAATGAAATTTCAGCAGTATCACTGGTTAGCACACCTGATAAATTTCCAGTTGAAGCTCTTGCTTTTACGGCGTCTTTCAGGAAATGCAGTAACTTGAAATACTTCCACTTTGATGTGGGAGTGTCACCTGCAGCTTCACCTGATCGAGCTGTTGGAATTTTTCCAAGCTCAACAGCAAACTAGTCTCTAGGATAGTTCCTTTTTTTAACCAGTGTTTCTGAAAGACAAAAGATTTGGGAAGTGGTAAAAAAGGCTTGATAATATGTATTATGTTAATTGCATACTGCACATACATATCCTGTGCAGATATCCTTCAAGACTGTACTGTACTCTAAAGGCAAAGCACACACACATGCATGCAAACACATTTTCAAGCCACACTAAAGATAACAAAAATTATTATATTATCATATTCATCATCGTTTATTGACATTGCTTATTATATTATTTGCAGATATCTTGCCACAGGATCGTCGTTCCGTGCCCTTGCATTTTCGTTTAGGGTCGGACTGACAACGGTGGGAAAGATTGTTGCAGAGACTGTTATTGTACTTTATCCTTGATATCCTTGTTCAGTGTCCCCAAAATTCAGGATCAATGTACTTTAACTACATTTTTTTTCTTTTTTTTTCCTTACACTTTGACAGTGAATGCCATTTACTGTATAAGATGCCAAAAGCACACTCGGCAGTCTTCCTACACCTGGATAAACATTGGTTGAAGGCAAAAGTGGATAGGCTTCATCTCCCACAAACACATACAGGGCTTTGACATTTATATTTGGTGGGTTAGAAGGTTCAGGAATTCCTACTTTTCTCTTTGTCAAGACAGTGTACAGCTCCGATGCCTGGAGCGTACCACTATTTCAATCAGATATGTCAACCCTGCAAACAACAAGCCTTCACCTTAATTCTCATCATTACTTTGCAACTGCATGGTGCCTCAAGCGAAGGTCACACCAGTCAATTCTGTCCTAGGATCCCTAGATAAGATTGCCGAAGTCAGGTCAGCTACAGAGAGGGATTGGTACGTGTCCCTTCGGAGAGAACCATCGTCTTACTTCATTGCTTATTTCATCCATTAATGTTCTTT
>NC_051387.1:31400041-31407541 GCF_015228065.2 Penaeus monodon | reverse complement strand
GGAACTGGGGACCCTACCACGTACTCACTCCAAGAGCATCACAACATGAAAACTACAATTAAGTATCATGCTGTGACCACGGCGGCTCAGACATGAACCAACCGTTAAAAGAAGAAGAATATATATATATATATATATATATATATATATATATATATATATATATATATATATATACATACACACACACACACGTGTATATAGGAATTTTATCTTTGAATTCAAATAGGTTGCCAATAGGTAAGGTTGTGGTGAACACAATCTTATAATTACCATGGAATAATGTTTTCTAATGAGACTAGTCAATTTTCTCTCAAGATCAAAACTAAATGAACCTTGGTAGGATAATTTCATAAAGATATTATCCTTAGGAGCAGTTAAAGGAATTGTTGTTGGGACTAAGTTTTTTAAATGATTCTTAGAGTAAAAAATTATCGGAAACCCATTTTTCTTAAGTATGCTTTTAATGAAATCAATTTCTATGGAGAGAAAAAAAATCTTAGAGATTTTTAAGCCCTATAGATCAAGGTAGAAATCAAATTATTTTTACATTTAGTTGGGATGAAGGAATCAAATTTAGTGGCAAGACCAGTGTAAGTTGCCCTACGGAAGACAGAAGTTTCGAATGAATTTTCAATTCTGGATATATTCACATCTATGAAAGGGAGGGAACCAATATCACAAGTAAGTTTAATTCTTATTATCTAGGTACTCTCAGAATTTATAGATGTAATAACAATGTGTCATCAACATATCTATGATAATGAACTGGTTAAAAATCTGTTGGAAAGTCATTCAACCATTTTTCTTCATTATGACATAAAAAGTCGGATGTAAAGGGCTGCTCATTACTATATCTTTTATTTAGTTATGCAATTTGTTATATAGAAATAATAGAATGCCTTTACTTGCCATGTCAAGTAATTTTCTAAAAATAATTCTTATTTAGGCCAAAGCATTGATACATCTATCAAACTGTAAAGATGTTTTTTACAGTGAGGGTTTGCCGGCACAGTTAAGACACCGTTTTAACGAGAGTGATTGTCTTTGATGGTCGTATTGAAAGACGCAATACTATTAGTATTTTATTTACGAAGTATGATACACACACAAAAAAAATAATGAAGACAAACATAATACGCATATAAAGATTTGGGCTATAACATTCACTTTTCACTGTTCATTGTTTTCAGCGTTCATATTAATTACCGCGCACTTCACATAATCTTGACCAGCACCCAGTCTCCATCTCGCTGGTTCTTCTTAGATTATAGCCGGTAGTACAGCTCCTCAATATCTCAGCCCACAGTTCTAAAAGAACATTAACAAAAACGAAATACAAAAATGACCCGTGTTCCCACGTCCATGGGTTAATCAATGCAATTTATATTTCAACTTAATGTACATTCATACAATATCAAAACAAAGCTATACATTGTTATACATATAAGACATACCTTATATATGATTCTAACTAAATTGTCAGCAGCCGACATGACACTAGCGTGGCCCACAACTCGGGACTACCACACCTCTGCGTAACAATCGTCACGGCCTCCTCTGCTAGAAAGACTTTTCACCTTGCCTAGGCCTACCACGAAAGCTACCCATACCCCCACAGACTACTGTGACGTCATGCCCGCGAACTGTCTCGTTACACTAATTAACGATTTTTTCCAGATTATGAACTGAGATGGTATGACAATTACCTCCCCGCAAAAATAAGAAATTGTAAATTTCTTAAGATCCATCTCAAAATCCTAATCTGCTCAGACAATCGGCACCGACGTTGTCAACGCCTTTAATGTTTCTCACGCTAAATCTAAATTGTTGCAAATATATTGCCCATCGCATCAGCCTTGCATTCAATTGACAGGATGTTTGCAAATATTTAAGAGGCTGGTGGTCTGTTTCAATCACAAAATGCTTGCCATATAGATACTGATAAAATTTCTTTATGGCCCAAATGATCGCGAGACATTCCTTCTCTACTACACTATAGTTTCTTTCTTCCGCCTTCAGCTTACGACTGGCAAACATGACTGGCCATCGCTCGTCCTCCCATACCTGTAGTAATACTGCGCCCAACCCGATGTCTGACGCATCTGTTTGTACTATGAACTCTCTATTTATGTTCGGAAGTCTTAATATGGGCTTATTAGCAAGAGCATTCCTTAATTTATCGAAAGCATCTTGATGACAAATCTCCCATGTTACTTTGTTAGGTATAGACTTCCTCGTGAGATCAGTAAGAGGTGATGCAATCGTGGCGTAGTCAGCTATATATTGCCTGTAATACCCCGTCAACCCGAGAAAAGATCGAACTTCCTTCTTCGTCCGCGGTACCGCCATGTTGAGGACACGGTTTATCTTATCGTCGGTGGTAGACGAAGTGCCGCTCCCCACGCAGTGCCCCAAGTACTCGATGCTTGACTTTCCAATCTCGGTTTTGCATGGACGCGCTGTCAATCCCGTATCTTTAAGTATTGTTAACACGCACTCTAAAGTCATTATGTGATCTTGCCAATTATCGGTATGTATGAGTATATCATCCACAAACGTCTACATTCCTAACGTCGCCAAACAAGATCCTCATTAACCTGTTAAACGTAGCGCTCGCATTTAGCAAATCTCAAGCAAGCAGCAACACCGTTGACATTTATCATGTAATTCCATTTATTTATTTTCTTTACAACAATGAATGGGCCTCGCCAATGCATTAGTAATTTATTACTATTAGTGGGCAGCAATAGTAAAGCTTTATCGCCTTCCTTCAAATACCTGTCTTTCGCCTTCCTGTCATAATAATACTGATAGGAATCGCCTGCCTTCTGCAGTTCTTCCTGGGCTAATTTGCAGGTCTCCGCTAATCTATCACGCAAATTGATTACATATTCATACGATGTCCTAATCTCGTCCGTAATATTTCGCTCGTTCGCTTCCCACAAGTCCTTCAACAAGCTAAGTGGCCCTCGAACGGTATGGCCATAAATGAGCTCGAATGGCGAAAACTTGGTGCTGGCCTGCGGAACATCACGATATGCAAATAATAACGGAGCAATATACCTAGGCCATTGTTTCGGTTGCTCTACGCACATTCTCTTTAACATTTTCTTTAGCACTCCGTTAAATCTCTCTACTAATCCATTGCTCATTGCATGGTACGGAGTTGTGCTAATACCCTTTACTGATAACAACCTGTTAAATTCCTGCATCACATCTGACCGAAACTGACTCCCCTTATCACTCATGATCTCCTTGGGTATTCCGACTCTGCTAAACACAGACATTAGCGCTTCTGCAACACTCACAGTTTCAACATTCTTTAGCGGGATGGCTTCGGGATAGCGTGTGGCGTAGTCTACAATAGTAAGTATGTAGCGTGACCCGTCATCTGCGCGCGGTTCGATGGGTCCGACTATGTCTACAGCCACTCTCTGGAATGGTTCGGTGATCATCGGCATTCTACCTAGTTTCGCGCGTGACACTCTTCCCTTGTCTACGGTGCGCTGGCATGGATCGCATGACCGACAAAACCTTGCCACCTCAGACGACATACCGGGCCAAAAGAATTTATTTTGAATTCTCATGAGCGTTTTCTTTATTCCCAAGTGACCTGACATTAATGAACTATGGGCTATCTCCATAACTGCGTTCCTCGACTCGCACGGAACAATTAACTGTTCAGTGGCATTATCTGCGTGTACTAATCTTCTATACAAGATTCCTTTCTTAAACACAAATTCATGATATTCATTATCAGATTTCTGAAATCGCCTTTTACATTCCGCGTATTTTCGTATATTGTTTAACGTTATATCACTCCTTTGTTGTTCAGCTAAATTCTTATCTTTCATGATAGCAAGCACTTCCTTTACCTTTAGCTTTGGAGCTATTCTTATCTTGTTTTGTTTTACTTGTTGTCTAGTAGTTACGGCTCCTAATTTGACAGTTTCCCCGTCTCTAACTCCTTCCACTTGACCTATTACCAAATCATACACGGGACTCTCCAAACAAGCAGCCAAGGCATCCCCGACATAGAATGGACATTTTACTTGAATGTTAGCTTCAGGATAGGTGAAAACCATGCCATTTGCCATTTTAACACTTACATGTCTACCTGTAAACTTGCACCTCGGCACTAGACTAGCCTTAACCAAGACCGTATCACATCCTTGATCTCGCAACACATTCACAGATGTACCTTCGACCTCACCTCGTGCAACATTCAACCTTCCATGCTTAGCAGCAAAAGCAGCCATACTCTCACCCTTGCCTTTCATCGATCTATCCTTAGGTCTCGCACCATACTTGTAATAACAATCACGCGACATATGATTAGAACCACCACACACAAAACACTTACGATACTGACCCTTATGAACAACACCAGACACTCCAACGCTTGACTCATCCTGAGCTTTAGACTCGACGTGCAACATCTCCTTCACAACCCTAACATCTCTCTCAACAAATTTCTTGCTCGGACTACCGTGCGCCTCAACATACAACTCTGCATATTTAATTAGATCTTCAAAATTCTTAACTTCATGTTCCTTTAAAAACAAAATCATATTCTTATCACATGCATTCATGTATTGTTCCATGAGCACTAAATCCATCAATCCATCGTACGACTTCTCTGCCCCTGACAAATCTATCCACCTTTTCAAATAATTCTTTAAGCGATTACCAAACTGCATAGCGGATTCACCTTTGAAAAATTTAGCATTTCTAAATCTAGAGCGATAACCTTCA
Organism: Penaeus monodon; assembly: GCF_015228065.2. Classification (NCBI taxonomy): domain Eukaryota; kingdom Metazoa; phylum Arthropoda; class Malacostraca; order Decapoda; family Penaeidae; genus Penaeus; species Penaeus monodon. Next base: position 31,402,783 of record NC_051387.1, on the reverse strand, counting down.
GCCGTACATTGAAAACATTTGAGCAAGGCTCCTTTCACAGAATCATAGTCTTTCACTTCAGTGGGAGACAAGTGTTGATAAGCCTCTAATGCTTTTCCTTGCAAAAGTGATGATAGACTAACTGCCCATACATCTTGCTCCCATCCTGCACTAGTTGCAAATCTTTCAAACCTCAGCAAATACGCATCAATACTGTCTAACTTTCAACTCCTCACCTTCTAGTCCGATCTCCTTGCCCAGTTTAATGAAATCTGCTAATGACGTCATCCTAATAAATTCCTTCTGATTTTTACTTTAACACGCAATCCATAATACAATCCATCAATAACAACGTACTCTCATTACGCCGGTCCCTGTTCGGGCGCCATAATTGTAAAGATGTTGGTTTTTACAGTGAGGGTTTGCCGGCACAGTTAAGACACCGTTTTAACGAGAGTGATTGTCTTTGATGGTCGTATTGAAAGACGCAATACTATTAGTATTTTATTTACGAAGTATGATACACACACACAAAAAAATAATGAAGACAAACATAATACGCATATAAAGATTTGGGCTATAACATTCACTTTTCACTGTTCATTGTTTTCAGCGTTCATATTAATTACCGCGCACTTCACATAATCTTGACCAGCACCCAGTCTCCATCTCGCTGGTTCTTCTTGGATTATAGCCGATAGTACAGCTCCTCAATATCTCAGCCCACAGTTCTAAAAGAACATTAACAAAAACGAAATACAAAAATGACCCGTGTTCCCACGTCCATGGGTTAATCAATGCAATTTATATTTCAACTTAATGTACATTCATACACTATCAAAACAAAGCTATACATTGTTATACATATAAGACATACCTTATATATGATTCTAACTAAATTGTCAGCAGCCGACATGACACAAGCGTGGCCCACAACTCGGGACTACCACACCTCTGCGTAACAATCGTCACGGCCTCCTCTGCTAGAAAGACTTTTCACCTTGCCTAGGCCTACCACGAAAGCTACCCATACCCCCACAGACTACTGTGGCGTCATGCCCGCGAACTGTCTCGTTACACTAATTAACGATTTTTTCCAGATTATGAACTGAGATGGTATGACACAAACAGTGTTTTATCTAGTGGTACATTTGTAAACAAATGTGTTACATCAAAACTTTCTGGTCATTTAAAATCCTAGGTCTTGATCCAGAATGGAAAAGTTTGATTTTTCTTAGTAATTTATTTAATCTGTCCTCATTTTTATTGATGAATATTCAGATTTATAATTTACTTCAACAAATTTTGATTTATCATTCAAAATCACTTTAACTTTGTTTCAATTAACACTACACCTTGACATTTATCCGATTTTGTAACAACTAAATCAGCTTGAAGCCTGATTTTGAATCCCATCATTTAATATTTATTGCTGATAAGACTAGGGGGTTGAGAAGACTATGTTCTTTATAGACGATTTTACATAAGTTTGTGCTGGCTGAAATACACTGGAAGGCTTATGCTTAAAAAGAGATCTATATAAATTTTCAACAGATAAAAACATTGAATGAGACTTAGTTAATATGGTGGGATACCAAATCTCTTTGGCTAATTAACTTTCGGGTTCAAGTGATAAGCTGACACTGGAAAAATCAAATACTACTTATACACGTCTAAGGATTTATCGTCATTATTCAGACCTAACTGAAAAAGGTTTGATTGTAAACATTGAAGTTAAGTCAATTCAAGAAGTAAATATTTTTAGTTAAATTTCTAATTCCTCAACTTTTTTTCATGTGTTTAATTTTACTTTTGATTTCAATTCCGAAAAGTTTATCTTGTATCCGTTTGCAATTTTTTTTAAATTGTTTTATCACATTTTCCGAGTTTGAATCTTAGGAACTTCTGTTAGTAAGTGAAACTGTGAAACTTCCTTGAGAGAAGCAGAGGAATAATATAAATTTAAACACCAGTGTTGCTAGGAAGAACATACCCAAGAGGTTGGCAACAAACTAAGGCAGTGAACTTCTTCAGTTTCATTTCAACAAAGCAGAATTTCCTCAGATTTGGGTTAACTTCACCCATCATATGTATAAACCTAATAATTGTCTATCAAAACCTAGGGTCTCAGTTTCATATCAAAATATGTAGCTGGCTCTCTCGAAATCACCCTTTCGTCCTCCCTTGTTCTATATGCTATTATATTTCATGTAACTTTATTATCTATGATAATCAGAGTCGTATAACATCTGTTTCCAATTTTGGATTATAGATGTCATATATTCTATTTTAATAACTTTCTACTTCAGTTTCTCAAACTCTGTATCCATGTATTCTATCAGTTATTTAAGTAAAGTATTATTAAAAAGAAAATTATTGTATATTACAATACTCAGCATTGTTAGTTTGAAATTGGAGAATATACTGGCTGACGTCTTTGTTTTATTATTCTAATATAATCTCCTAGCTCTAATTGTATTCTATTAATTTTGAAATTGTAACTGTAAAATTATTACCAGTTCTTGTCACGTAGATTTAATTTTATAACTTTGTTATTAGTCAATTGACCCTTCTCATTATCAATGTATAATTAAAAAGTTGATCGTTATTTACAGTTCTGGTTCACTGATGATGGGTGAAGTTAACCTTAAACGTTTAAAGGGATTTTGTTTTGCTGAAATGAACGACTTAGTTTTTTGCCCCCTTAAGAATGTTCCTCCTAGCAACGTTAGTTTAAATATATATATATATATATATATATAT
>NC_051387.1:31388284-31389941 GCF_015228065.2 Penaeus monodon | reverse complement strand
ATAGAGAGAGAAGAGAGAGAGAGAGAGAGAGAGAGAGAGAGAGAGATAGAGAGAGATAGAGAGAGAAAAGTAGAGAGAGAGACAGAGAGAGAGAGAGAGAGAGATAGAGTAGATAGATAGATAGATAGATAGATAGAGATAGAGAGAGAGAGAGAGAGAGAGAGAGAGAGAGAGAGAGAGAGCATTGCTGAGATCGATTGCTTTTTTATTTTCTTTAATCTCTAAATAATTTTTTATTTTATTTTAATTTTGTTTAAATTTTCGAATAAACATGTATAAAATTCTACGCTTTAACCAAAAATTTCATAATTTTTTTACTGGTTTCATTTTATATCATTTTATCACTTTTCTCTTTATGAAACAAAACAGAACATAATGTTCTCTCAGACCAATAATTTCTCCATTCTGTCATACTGGCACTCTGTGAATGAATAAATATAAGATTCAGAGTAAAAAGAAAAGGAAAGAAGAGAAAAACTCAAGATCCCCTAAAACTGCGTGAGCCAACACCCAGGATCGATGGCAGCCAGGATGTCATCTGATCAACACATCATCATCGAAACCCTTCCTCCGCTACCTACAAGATTTCACCTTTAAACTGACAAATGGAAGAGTCCTGTCGCTAGCTCTCCCGATGTCGTTCAGCTAGCAAGTGGGTGACAGGGAGGTGAGGAGAGCTCGTCGGTCGAGGGTACTTTACGCTGGGAGTACCAGTCGTCCAGGTTTTCTTGGACAGTATTTTTCTCCGTTTCAAAATTTGGCTTCGAGGGATTATTTAGAGCTCTGAAACATGTGAATTTAAACTCTCCAAGCTCTCGGAAGGATGCGTTTCTTCTTCTTCATAGAGTGACGTCAGAGAACATATGTGGATTTTTAAAAATCTGAAAAGATTTAATGTTTCTCACAATTTTGTTTTACACCCCCGTAAGCGATATATATAGAGAAAATGCATGTAGTGGCAGTGGACAAAGGAAAGAAACAGTTTGAATTCTAGAATGCTGAAAAAATACTGACATTGCGATATGACTACAGAGCAACTTTTTGTTGTGAATTCTACACTTTTTAAAAAATCTGTGATTCAATGTTGATTAAATAAACAAACAAAAACACATGGAAAATGGGAAGAGGAGAGGACTGCGATGCCTTAGGGAAATCAATAATTTTCAAGAGAATATATGCACATTCACCTCCCATAGTCTCCCTAGATACCTGATACCAAACTTATATATAAAGGGCCATGCTGATAACTACATAAATAGTTTACATTTAGCCTTTGAATATTTCAAAACATTCGCTCGTGTGTCTATTGCTATACAATGGGTATTTCTCGGCACTATTCTTACGGCGCGTCCTCGGCAGGCAGCTCGTCCGGCGTGTCCTCGGCAGGCAGCTCGTCCGGCGCGTCCTCGGCAGGTGTTGGAGGAGCTGCTGAAATGAATGGCATGGAGGAGGAGACGATTGGTCTGTACTTGACAGATATGTCTGTCTGTCCGCGGGTGGATGTTGTGTGCTTTGCCGTCCCGATGATGTTCTCCGTGGACACGGGGGCCAACCAGGGCTCTGTGTCTCGCACACAGGTAGGGAAGTGGAGGCAGCGGCGCTAGGTTTTGATTTTTTATTTGTTTTCGTCCTGGGTATGACGTTAAACTGCCATAAC
>NC_051387.1:31365784-31383284 GCF_015228065.2 Penaeus monodon | reverse complement strand
GGCAGTGTTTTCTCGTTTCATTTCCGTGCCTCGGTAGAACTTCTCCTGCATTTTACAGCACGAACATACTGACGAGCAGATTCTACTGGAATGTGACAGATTCAATCCCTCTCAATCCCAGATCAATGCGTCCAGACACCAACAGGTCAAAAGTCAAACTATGTGCGCTCATGAACAACATACTAATCGAAGGATGACACTAATAGTTCCTAGGTATGATTTGCAATGAAATACATTTTCCCATTTTCAGATCACGAAAATTTCATTAGAATCTGACCCTCACTTTCTGTCACAAACCATTTCCAATTCATAACACTGGCCATTCCTTGGAGGCCTCGCCACGTACAGTGTGTACGAGGGAACCATAAACACTTTGCAATGATTTGGATCAATCAGACCTTCAATCTAAGCTTACAAAGTTCACTGGCAGTTCGTTTTCCCAAAAGTCAGTGCATAACACCCCTTATAACAACATTTTCACTGTCCATATATTTTTTTCTGAAAGATTTACACTATGTTATGAAAGAACTGTGGCAAACACTTTTTCCCGGCACCAACACAACAGTGTGATCGGTTTCATTATGGGTCGACTTTGCATTAGGAAGCCACCTGCTGTTTGGCGCTGTACTGTTGGAAGAGGCAATCCTTCCCTCGTGACCCCCGTGCTTCATTGCATTGCTGCGGTGCCGACGTTTCTCTGCTAAATAAGCAAAAACGTGAGCATTTTCGTTACACCGTATTATAAGTAAGCTTGAAACACTACGCTGTGAACACCCTCTTGGCGGTATAGTTGGCACCCGTACGATGACAGCAAAATTACACTGTGGGGGGAGTTTTGATAAGGAGATAAAGTAACATGCCCAGAACATAAGGGTTAAAGGTAGAATAAGTTCACTAAAACCAACTAAAGATGAGTCATCTCAGTGCGACTCTCTGCGTTTGAAGAGGCGAATAGCTTTGAGGCACTGACTTATCTTATGCACCACTTCCTCTTGCATTAGATTAAAACACATGGAGAGTAAAGCAAGTCCGAACATGAGGTAGAGTGAGCAGTAAATGAAGCTCATGCGGCTCCCCGAGCTCACCGTGCTCACGGAGGAGCCCGGGACGTAGTCTCCAAAACCTATAGTAGTTAACGAAATGAAACAAAAATAAAAGGAAGTAAGAACATCCCATCCCTCATACTCTTGGAATAGCTTAGTACCGCCGTACAGCAGCGCCACCATGATCACGAGCGACACTGTGATGGGGATGTTGACGGAAGACAGGTCGGGCTTCTCGGAGCGCACCGACCGCCACGATGCAGAGTCGATGGATATTTCGTCGCCGAGCTCGGGTGAATACTCCAGGTCACGGTGCTGGTGGTGGCCGTCCGGGTAGTTGGACGGGCCCGCCGGCGCTCTCAGCGTCGCGTCGGCCGACCGCCACACAACCGTCGGGTCGTACTTGGATTCCTGTCGACGGCACATGCACAGCTTGGAGTACGTCCACTTGAGACTCTTGGCCAGGATGTCGCCCATGTTGGCCATGTACAGCAGGAAGACTGGCATTCCGAATATAGTGTAGAGGATGGTCGCCACCTTCCCGAAGTCCGTGTTCGGAGAGATGTGGCCGTAACCTGGAAAAAAAGGAAGCGGCTTGAATAAATGTTATTACTTACGAAAGGAAGAAGTCTGGATTTCTTCCATTAAGTTGAGAGGGAAAGACCTGGCACGGCTTCATTAAAATATGTATTGAGAGGGGCCCGGCGACCATTTGACGCAAGGCATTACTGAAGAGGCGAGGGAGTCGTAGTGATTTTATTTGTTTCTCTGGCTTTCATGTGTTTATTCAACCCTACGCCCATTTCCGTCCCTGTCCCTTTATATTTATATTCACGGCAGAAAGCGCACCCGTGCACAGCTCAGAGTTCAAAAGCATGGTGCTCTTCCAGCAGTGTGATAACGCCAGAGTTAGCGAGGGAATGCTCATCACAGCAGCACTATAATGCTCACTCCTAGACTGCATATAACCATCTCCCCAGCCATTGGGTATTGCCAACGATGTATGCGGTATTTGTCTCGTTCGTTCGTCACATATACTGTCTAAGGTAGGTTTCAGATATCATAAAGAAATCAAGAATACGCTAATGTAGTCTCACACACACACACACACACACACACAAACACACACACACACACACACACACACACACACACACACACACACACACACACACACACACACACACACACATAATATATATATATATATATAATATATATAGATATATAATATATATATTATATATATATATGTTATATATATATATATATATATATATATATATATATATATATATATTATTTTATATAATATATATATATACACATACATATATATATATATAATATATATATATATATATATATATATATATATATATTATATATATACATATATATATATATATATATATATATATATATATATATATATATGTATATGAATATATGTATGTATATATGTATATACATATATGTATGCATATATGTATCTATTATATATATTGATATTACATACGTACACACACACACACACACACGCTCGTATGTACATATATATGTATGTAAATATATATATATATATTCATATATATATATTCATATATATATACATATATATGTATATATATATATATATATATATATATATATATATATATATATATATATATATATGTATGTATGTATATATAGTACACACACTGTAATCCGACTACTGGCTCAAGCCCGATCTCACGGCGAGAAGACGACATATTAGACTGCCGAAATAGTCCAGTGGTTTGTGGCGGACGCCGCAATTACTTCACTCGGCACAAGCGCAGCCTCGCTCGGCATAGTTTCCCTCCGCACCGGCGGTGGGATGCTGTCAGTGGGGTCAGGCTGATTCGCCACAACGTGGGAGAGCGGGGTGCAGCCGTTCAGCGTACTCGGCCGCTGGCCTCACATCTCCCGGATTGTATATATACCGCATGCTCGCCAAAAATTAGACAGACTACTCTGCACCTTTAAGTATGACTCTCCTTCCACTCAAGGCCTAGGCTCTTCATTAAGCCAACCTAGGCCTCTGCAACACTGGTGCCCCCGAACGACATGAACACCAACGTAGCTACCCTTTTCACTGAAGTGAATGTCGCCTCCCGCCCTTTTCGCCAAATGAAGCCATCACATGGTTTCGGCGAGCTGAAACCCAGTTCAGGCTCAAGAATATAGTTAAGGCCACCACTAAAGCAGACCACATTGTAGCCGTCTTGCCCAAGAAGTTTTTCCAGGCTGAAGCTATTTGCAGGAGTTTTCGCTTTCTCCATATGCCTATGCTGCCTCCCCACCAAAGATACACAAGGGAAGTTCCCCGAAGTGGATCTTAAAAAAGAGATTTGGCTCTACTCTCTCCTTGATAATAACAGGGAAAAGCTCCATGACTCGGACGAGATGGCTATTGATGTTTTCACCAGAGCCAATGCACTGATGAAAGCACATCGGCAAGCTCGCCCTAAACCAACAGCTCCCGTTTTCCCGCCGACTAGTACCGACATCAACGCAGAAACTGCCTTATGGTCTAACACCATCCAGAGGCCTTTCACCACATTCCTGGCTGCAGACGGCATTTGCTCCTACCACAAGCGGTACAGGAGTGCAGCCTATAATTGTCTCAATGGATGTAGGTGGAGGCCATGAGGGCATCAAAAAAATGTGGAAGGTGGCTGCTAAGCAATGCAGCCATGAGCAACATAGTCGACCATCCCCACACCGGTTTCCACATTCAAGACGAGAAAACCAGAAAGCCTTTTTACATCGATACTGGAGCCTTCCTCTCCATTTTCCCAGCTACACAGTCCAACAGACGAGCTGCTAACAATGACCCACAGAGACTTGTCGCTGCCAATGGAACTCCAATCAACTCCTACAGTTTCAGAATCATCGCCATACACCTCGCCGGGTTCACTTACCCATGGAGTTTCCTCGGTGCTGACTTCCTCACACACCACAACCTGCTGATTGATATGAGAAGACATTTACTCATCCTTACGGAGATTCACTCTACTCCTGATCAATGCAGTCTCTATTCAAGGTCCTCCTGACATCAACATGTGCCGCCTCACCGGAGATGCCTACAGGAACATGCTCAGCGATTTCCCTTCAGTCTTTCAGCCACACCAACCTGGGAGCAGCAGCGAAACATGTAGTGTACCACCACATCAAGACAACAGGACCCCCAGCCCATTCTCGTTTCCGTTGCTGGAGTCCAAAGATGCTCCACGCCGCCAAGCTTGCTTTCACAGAAATGGAGCACATGGGCAACTACTCCAAGGCTGCCAGTCCATGGGCATCCCCTCTCCACAAGATCCGGAAATCAAACAACTCATGGTGCCCATGCGGCAATTACCAGCTCAATCTCATCACCAAGGCGGCCCACTACCCCATGCCAAACATCACCAACTTTACAGCCACCATAGTGGACGTCCGCATATTTTCGAAAATGGATCTCCTTAAAGGGTACTTCCAGGTGCCTGTTCATCCAGATGACGTCCCCACCTGTTTTCTACTACTCCACTTTCGGGCTCAGAAACAGTGGCGCCACTTTCCAGAGGATGATGTACCAGATTTTTGGAGAGCTCCCATTCTGCATGGTCTATGTAAATGACATCTTCATTTCCTCATGTGACAACCAGGAACACCAGCAGCATGTCTGCACAGTCCTTCGCCCTCTGGAGGAAAATGGCCTGGTAGTCAGCCCGGAGGAGTGTATTTTCGGCGGTGGCAGTATCGATTTCCTGGGGTATAAGATCCAGAGCCAGGGCATCTACCCACAAACCAATAAGGCCAATACTGTACTCCAACTCCCTACCCCAACGTCCATCAAGGGAGTCCAGCAGTTCCTAGGTATGATAAACTATTATCACCGATTTATCCCTGGGGCTACCAGCTCCTCTCCAGGAGGCCCTTGCCAGAAGCAAGAGATCACTTGTGTGGTCCCAAGAAGAAGAGAGAGCTTTCTCAGCTGCCAAAACAGCTGAGCATGGCCCGCCCCCAACGCCCAGCTCTGCCTCACCACAGATGCCAGCAAAGTTGCTGGAGCAAGAAGTACATGACAGACGACAGCCCCTGGCATTCTTGAGCTGGAAGCTCCAGCCACCTGAATGGATGTACAGTACATTCGACAGAGAGCTCCTGGCAGTACATCTGCTCATGCGACACTTCCGCCACATGCTCAAAGGTCTGTCCTACATCATGCCCCAGGTCAATGCCCTTTCCAAGTCAGGGATGCTTGGTCAGAGCGGCAGCAATGACAGCTCTCAGCTGTTGCGAAGATGGGCTGCACTATGAGACACCTCTTTGGATCCCAGAATCTAGTTGCCGATTCTCTCTCATGCATCAAGATCTCCTCCATTCGACTACAAGGCTCTAGCGGCAGAACAGTGAGATCCCGAGACCATGGCCTACATGACGGCCATTACCAACCTTCGCTGGGAGAAATTCACCATCGGAGATACACCTGTCCTCTGTGACATCAGCACCCCCTGCCTCTGCCCTCTTGTACCTACCACATTCCGGAAGGACATCTTCAATCTCATTTATGGATTGGCTAACTCATCCATCCGCAGCATCACTAAGCTTGTTGCAGAAAAGTTTGTGTGGCACTCCATGAAGAGAGATCTCTGAGACAGCACAGCAAGATCCATCACCACACCAAGCCACTTATCCACAACCTGCCCCAGCCCACACAACGTATGGCCATATCCATGTGGCTGTCGTCAGACCTCTCCCATCGTTAGAAGGAAAAAGGTATATCCCGTTGGCTTGAGGCTATGCCCATGATCCTGCGCCCAGGCACTCCTCGGCTCCTGGATCGCCCGGTTTGGTCTCCCAGAACACATAACGTCTGATAGGGGAATGAATTTCACCTCAGAGCTGTGGAGGGCTCTAGCACAGCTCCTTGGTATCACTCTCCACTTCACAATAGCATACCATCCACTGTTTAATGGACTTATAGAGTCTTGCTTCTTGGGCTCAAGACAACGCCCATTCTGTAGCGGAGATGGTATATGGTCAGCCACTCGTTGTGCTTGGAGAATTTTCCCCAGCGACAGCTCAAGTGTCACTCACCTAGAGGACCTCCACTGGGTAGCCCGGCAATTCACTCCCAGCAGATCCAACCATCGCTCTCATTTCCCGTCCTACACCCCACCAGGACTGGACATGTTTTTCTCTGCGACGATGCCCACCGTCAGCCGCTATCCTACCCTTACAAAGGTCCTTTCAGGGTCTTTCAGCGCTCCCTCAGGGCTTTCAAGCTACAGCTCAATGGACAGATCAACTGGGTCACCAAGGAACACTTTAAACCAGCATACGCCTCAGACCATGATGATGCCACTTACACGAGATCTGGACGCCATTCTCGCTTCCACAGGATCATCGACCTGTAGTCCTTTCTTCCTCGATAGGGGGGAGGCATTGTGGCGGACGCAAAAATCACTTCACTTGGCACCAGCGCAGCCTCGCTCAGCATAGTTTCCCTCTACACTGGCAGTGGGATGCTGTGAGTGGGGTCAGCACTGATTCGCCATGATGTGGGAGAGACTGCACCTCTGAGTTTGACTCTCCTTCCACTCAAGGCTCCTCACTAAGCCAACCTAGACCTCTCCAACAGGTTAGAGCACTGGACTCCGACCTTCATGGTCCCGAGTTCAATTCCCCATCGCAGTAGTCATAAAAATGCCTGCTCTCTGACTGCTGGCTTGATCTCAATCTCACAGTGAGAAAACTAGATATTGCCTTGAAGAGTCAAACACAGGTGTCATAGAGGAAGTCGCTGCCGTGGCACAAGTGTTAGCACGTCGAACCGTGGTTTATTAGGAAGGGCATCCAATCAGGCAAGGGTGAGACTGCCAAAAAAAAAAAATACACACACACACACACATATATATATATATGCATACATATATATATAATATATGTATGTATTATTTGTGTGTGTGTATTCATATATATATATATATATATATATATATATATATATATATATATATATATATATATATATATATATATGTAGTATCATTATCATAATCAGCAGCCTGAATCAGTCCACTGCAGGATGTAGGCCTCTACCAATCTTTTCCAACTTTGTCTGTCTTGCATTTTTTGTTTCTAGTCTTGGCCCCCAAATTTCGTTATTTCATCATACAATCTTGTCTTTGGTATGGCTGTTGGCCTCTTTATGTTACCTATAGCCCAGTCTGCTATTTTGTTTGTCCATCTGTCGTTCTGTCTCCAACATATATGTCCTGCCCATTGCCTTTTTTTTTTTTTTTTTTTTTTTTGATGCTCACAAGTATATTTTCCACTTTTGACTGTTCCCTGATTCACGTCGCGTTCATCCAATCTCAGGCTAATTCTCAAGATCAATCAATCTATCCCTCTCTGGGCACTTAATTTCCTCTCCAGTAATTTGGTTGTAGTCCATACATGATTTTAGTCTTTTTCTTGTTCATCCTAAGTCCGATTTTCAGACTTTCTCTATTGAGATTGTTTATTAGTTACTTGAAGAGAACGATATAATCTGCAAATCTGAGATTGTTTAGTTATTTGTCTCCTATTTTGATACCCTTTCCCTTCCACTGTAGCTTGAATATTTCCTCAAGGCAACTGTAAACAGTTTTGGTGAGATAGCCATGTCTATCACCTTTCCGTGTAGAGCTTGATGGTTGCTGTCCCATCTTCATATATATATCTTCCAATATTTTACAATATACCTCCTTTACTCCCTGTCTTGGATAGCTTCTAGTACTGGTATTTGTACAGTCAAATGCCTTTTCATAATCAATGAATGCCATACACAGGGGTTTCCTATATTTGTTTATTTTTTCTCTTATTTGGGTGAGCGTGTGGATGTGATCTGTTGTTGAGAATCCACTGTGGAAGCCTGCCTGTTCTCTAGTCATCTTGTGATGACTTTTGTGAATAGACTGTAACTGAAAGGAGGCTTATGGGTTCATAGTTTTTTAGATCCTTTCTGTCCCCTTTTTTATTTATCAAAATAATGAAGTTTTTCCGTTGAGATGGCATTTGTTAAAAAGATTGGCTAGGCTCACTGTTGCAATTTCTCCTGGATCTACTATAAGGTCTATACTAATTCCATCTTCACCTGGTATTTTCCCTCTCTTCATGGCTTTAAGCACTCTTTTTATTTCTTCTGTTGTGATGTTAGATACCTCTCTAGTTACTGCGTTCACTTCTATCCATGGCTGTTCATTTGAATTGTATAGATCCTTGTAAAATCTTCCACTACTCTTATGATTTCTTTCTTATTTTATGTCATTTCTCCATCTAGTTTCTTTATTGCATACATTTGATTTTTTCCCATTCTGAGTCTCCTTTTTTAGCTGTTTTCATGCTGGTACCTGAGATCACTGTGTCATTAATGATTTGAGTATTGAATTTCTGTACATCTTCTCTTTTCTTTTTATTTAGTCATCGTTAGTTCAGCTACTTCTGTCTTGCCCTGTTTGACGATGCTTTCATAACCCTACGTTTTTGCTGTTTGGTTTCTACCGAGAGTTTGCTTTGCTTGACGTTCTTCACGCCCACTTCAAGTGCAGCTTTCTTTATTGTGCCATTGAACTGTTTGTTGATTTGGTCAATGTTGAAATCTTTGTTGCTGAGAATTGAATATCTGTTTTGGATGTTAAGGTTAAATTCTGTTGCTCTGGTCTTCAAGTTTGCTAAATTTGGTTGTGGTTTTCTTATGAGTTTGTTCCTTTCTTTTCTGAAATGTAATTGGATTTGACCTCTGACCATTCTATGGTTGCTGCCAACATTTACTTGTTAATAACTTACACACACACACACACACACACACACACACACACACACACACACACACACACACACACACACACACACACACACACACACACACACCACACACACAAATTGCCTTTCCTTCTGCTGATGTTTACGCCCGCAGACTGGTGGAATCCTCCTTAATAAAGCTGCTGCCTAATTTCAACTAGAACAGCGGCTTTTCTCCTACTGATAGTCTCCACGCTTCCCACATCCTCCGCCTTCCCCCTTATGCCGGCCACCGGCGCATAATCCGCCCGATCCTCCGACCTAACTTGACCTCCCTTTGCTTCCGATCGTCTCTCCTCACCTGCCCCGTGTTACCGCATCTCTCTCTTTTATACCCCCTCCCCTCCCTTTCCTCCTCAGACCTGAACATGGAATCCAGGTGGATTTCGAAATTGTAGTCTCATTTTCAATACATCTAGTTTTTGTATTGTATTTTTTTCACCATATATATATATATATATATATATATATATATATATATATATATATATTTATTATATATATAATATACATATACATATTATGTTGTATATTGAGTTTATATTATATAAATGAGATATAGATATATCGAATACAACAGATAACTAGAACAAATTTATTGTTGAGTGACGTTTTTTTAGTCATGGTGCAAGAGTAGCGAAGAAGACAGGAAAGTGCCACAACGAGGGTATGTTGAGCGAAACTTATAGTCGAGGGCGAAGATGATATGATGATAAAATAGGAAAAAATTGATTACCAAGGTAATGTGAACGAAACTAATAAGATGATTGTGGATGGATGAAGAATTTGATGATGCTGATGGTAATGGCAGTGATAACATTCAAGACAAAAATCAGCCGATCATTCAGTTGGGCCAACGCCGGGGAGAAGCAATTCCCTATCCAGCCTGCGTTTCCAGCCGCGAGGATCCCCCTTGGCGAGCCGCCAGACGGTGGCTTTCTGTTTCGACTTCTTCACGACAGATTTGATTGGCGTGCCTTAGCCACTGTTCTCTTGGCGGCCCAACAGACCTACAACTAGCATTGTTTCTGGAGGAGACCACCTGACGGGCGGATTCATTGAAGTCTCTGTCGCTTCAGTTGTCGAATAGTCACACGTCCTCCAACAGCCTCAAAGTGCAGTCGTTGGTTGGATTTGTGCTCCTTCCTACTATAGCCAGTGATCCATCAAAAATCTCTTTTGAAAATGCAAAAAAGTGAGACTGTATGATGGTAATTGGAATAATGATAATGATAATAATTATGATGATAAGAATGAGAATGTTGGTAGTAATAAAAGTAATGATGATAACAATATCAATGATTATGACAACAATATTAATGATACTACTACTACTACTACTACTACTACTACTACTACTACTAACAATGATAATGATAATGATCATAATAATACTAATACTACTACTACTACTAATAATAATAATAATAATGATAATGATAATGATAATGATAATGATAATGATAATGATAATGATAATGATAATGATAATGATAATGATATTACTAGTAATGATAGCAGTGATAATTATGATAATTACAAAACAATAATAATGATAATAATAATAATGATAATGATAATAATAATAACACTAAAGATACTACTACTACTATTACTACTACTAATGGTAATACTGTTAATAATAATAGTAACAATAATAATAATAAAATATAAAAATGATAATTATGTTAATGATAATTTTAATAATAATAGTAATGATAATAACAATGATGATAATTATAATAATAATGAGGATTATGATAACAACAATAACAATAATAATAATAATAATAATAATAATAATAATAAGTAAAAAATAGTAGTAGTAGTAGTAGTAGTAGTAGTAGTGGTAGTAGTAGTAGTAGTAGTAATAATAATAATAATGATTATTATTATCATTATCATTATTATTATTATAAAGATAATAATAATGATAATGATAATAATAATAATGATAATAATAATGATAATGATAATAACAATAATAATAGTAATAATAATAATAATAAAATAATAGCACTACTGCTAACAATAATGACGATAACAGCATGTTTTTGATAATAAGAATAACAATAATGTTATTCTTATTATCCAATATAATACTAATAATGATAATGATAATGATAATCATCATCATCATCAAGGGCTAACGCCGACGGGGGCGCATGGCCGTATCCACCCTTCGCTTCTAGCCACGAGGATCCCTCGAGGCGAGTCTCCAGGCAGGCCCACGGCCCATCTCTAATTCCTCGCGACAGGTCTCGTCGAGCTGCCCAAGCCATGATCTCCTCGGTCGTCCCACAGGTCTCTTCCACCCAGGGTTGTCTCGCAGAGAGATAACCTGATGGGCAGGGTCGTCCACAGGGAGACAAGCTAGGTGGCCATATAGCATGAGTTGGCGATCCCGGATTATGCAAGTAACAGGTCCCATGCCAGTCTCACAGTATAACCGTCGGTTGGACACATGGTCCTGCCAACTGTACCCCATGATCCGGCGAAGGGACGAGACTCCAAGACACTGGATAGCATCCAGGTTTCGCTTCCATAGAGCAAAACTGGCAGTATCAAGGCCTTGAAGACACCAGTATAAAGGCTTGCTATTAGGCCAATAATCTGTGTCGGAATTCCCCTGAGTCTCAGGATCACCCATAGCGATTCCCGATGCACAGAGCCAAACGCCTTCTTGAGGTTGATGTAGGCTGCAAGCAACCCACGATCAAACTCGCGACGGCGTTCCACAATTACTCGAACCGCTAGTATACGGTCTATTGTGGACTTGCCAGGAGTAAATCCAGACTGCACCAGTCTCTGATGCCTCAGTAGGTGGTTGCGGATCCGTTTCAGAAGAATGTGGGCAAGAAAGTTGCTTGGTATGCTGAGCAGTGTAATGCCATGGTATTTGATACAATCTCAACGATCCCCTTTCCCCTTCCAGAGAGGAATGACCACGCCCCTCAGCAGGTCAGGGGGAATGGTACCATACTGCAAGATGGCAGTCAGGACTGTATGCAGGCCCCGAGCCATAGGTTCACCCCCAGCCTTTAGCAGTTCAGCAGGGATATCACATATGCCTGCAGCTTTCCCACTCTTCAGCTTGGAAATCGCCATCCTAACCTCTGCTAGGGTAGGAGGTTCCTCGCTGATGGGTGGGTCCGGCACAGGCACTGTGACATCGCTTGCATCCAAGCTAACTGTTGGAGGGTCCACTTGGTACAACTGCTCAAAATACTCAGCCCAACGTTCACGAACCCTAACATGATCTGAGATGATCCGTCCATCCGCTGATCGGACTGCAGTTATCTGTGAGGGCTTAGAGCTTATAGTTAGTTAGAGGCAGGGCGAAGGTCATTTACCAAGAAATGGCCTTCAACCTCATCAGCAAGATTCCTGATGATGTTCTTTTTCCCCTCTCAGCAGTGTTCGAGCCCTACGCGCCATGATGATGATGATGATGATAATTTTTATTATAATTAGCATGAGCGATGATAATCACAATAATAACAATATTGGGAAAATTAATATCACTAATAATATAAATAACAAAAGTGATGCTGAGGATGATAATGATAATAATGTTTATCAGGACATTGATAATAGTAAAATATCAAGAATAGATAGTAAAAATGATCATGATGGTGATGGCGATAGTAATAATGGTAATGATAACAATGCTAATGATGATGATGATGATGATGACGATGACGATGATGATGACGATGATGATGATGACGATGACGATGACGATGATGATGATGATGACATGATATACAACATACATAATAATAACAATAATAATTGTTATTATTATTATTATTATCATCATCATCATTATTATTATTATCATTATTTTCATTATTATTATTATTATTATTATTATTATTATTATTATTATTATTATTATTATTATTATTATCATCATCATCATTATCATTATTATTAAAAAAGTAATAGCGATGATGGAGATAATAATAATGATATGAATGATACAAATGCTAGAAATATAATTATGACAGTAATGGCAATAACAATAACAAAAGTGATGATAATGATCATCAGGATATTGATGATAAAACATCACGAATAGATAGTAATAATAATAATAATGATAATAATAATAATAATGATAATAATAACAATAATAATAACAATAAAAATAATGATGATATGAATAAGAATAGAATAATAGTATGAATATGGATAATGATGAAAATGATAATAATGACATGAAATAGCGATAATGACGATAACAATAATAAAAGTGATGATAATGATAATAATATTAATATTAATATTAATAATAACAATCATAATGATAATGATAATAAAGATAATACTGATAATAACAGCCATAATAACAATATTAATGACAGAAATTATAGGAATAATAGTGCATATTGATGATAATATTTATATTAATGTTCATATTAACCATAATGCCTGTAATAATAACATTGATGCAAATTACTTCTTATAATATTGATTATGATAATATTCTATGTGACTTCGGACTTGAAGATGCTTAATTTTCATTAAAAAAAACAGTGATTGTTAGCCAGAAAAAAATAACCCATGTGACTGTCACTTCATTTGTATGTAAAATAGGGTGATAATATTAAAGTATGGCACACACATGCATAGACATATCATATCCCTTTCCCTCTCGTCTCCCCCTCTCTACCGTTCCCTTTCCCGCTCTTCCATGCCCTCTCACTCCTTAATCCTTTTAAATTCATTTCTCCCACTTTGAGGGCGACATTTGCCTCCTCCCACTCCTCTCCTCTTGCTCCTTATTCTCCCTCACCTACCTTATTTCCTTATATCCTTCCCTCCCTCTCTCACCCCCATCTTTCTTCTTGAGCCCCTCTCCATACCCTCTCCCTGTCCAGTCCCCTCTTCTCCGTGTCCCTTCTGTTTCCTCTTCCCATTTCCCTCTTTTTCTCCCTACTCCTCTCTCTTCGTCCACCTCCTTTCCCATTTCCTTTCTACCTTCCTTCTTAACACCCAACCCCCTCAGATGGTCGTGTAAACAATGAATGTGCATAAACTGACGGTCTAACTACTTGTTTCGATGACAATTTTTTTTGATAATATCAATAATAATGATGATAATAATGATAATGATAATAATAATAATAATAATAATAATAATAATAATAATAATAATAATAATAATAATAATAATAATAACAATAATGCTAATAATAATGGTGATAACAATAACACCAGCAATAATGATATTAGTAACAATGAAAACAATGATGATAGTAGTACTGACAAAATAAGAATCTCATAGATTCGTAATATGATGCGCTCACATGTGTTCGTAGGTATGTATGCGTTTGCCTATCTTATTTCAAAATGAAAAAGCTTAGAGGCCGCAGGCACAATGAATATTATGTCAGGCTTAAAGTATGTGGGACGGACGAGCAACAAGCAGAACTGTATGATTCTTCTTCCACAAGGTAATGTCACTGCACTGAAGTAGCTGGACCAACAGCTTAAGCATATTTAGACGACTGTCCGAAGGGGAAGAAGGAGAAGAAAAGAAGGAGCGGAAAATAGAGGGGAAAGGACTTAAAGAGGAAAGGGAGCGGGTAAGAAAAGAGGGAGGGGGAAGAGGAAAAGGAAAGGAAAAGAGGAGGGTGAAAGGGAGGGAAGGGCATGAAGAAGCGAAAGAGGTGGGATGGGAAATGGGAGGGAGCAGATGCAGGGCTTAAAGTGGGAGGGAGTGAGTTTAAAGAAATTTTGGGGATCGCGAGGGTGTGGCAGAGCGGAAAGGGGGAAGATAGAGGGGGGTGGGAAGTGGGAGGGAGAGGAAAAAGAAAAAGGAGAGAGAAGGCGAGAGTTAGAAGGAAAACAACAACAATAATAATCATTATAAAAATAATGACAATCATAATCAAAATTATTTTACCAATAACAGCATCAATAATGAAAATGACAATAATAGCGATAACAATTTCAATAATAATGATGATAATAACAATAACGATAGCATTAATAATAATGACAGTAATTGTTGTTATTATTATGATAACAATAATAGTAATAATAATTACAATAATGCTGATAATAATAATAATGATAATAATGATAATTATTATGATGATAATGATAATGGCAGTAATGATAATAACAATAATCATAATCATAATAATAATAATGTCAATGATAATAATAATATTGATATGAATAATGATAATAACAACAACAATAATAATAAAGATAACATCTTATTAATTAATAACAATAACAGTAACAAGTGTTACTATGTTGATTAGAAAATATGACACGAACAGGAATTGTGATGATAATGACCACAACAACAGCGATAACAGTAATGGCAATGACAATGAAAAGAATGTCTCTTGGTTTTGATGACGTCAATCACTTTAGTATTTATGGTGATAGTCATTATAATGAAGGGCATGTTGAAAATATAATATCAGATTGATTGCACTCAGCTTTTCTATTATCGTTAACTAATATTGTTATAAATCATATGATTATTTTCGCACTGTATGTTATTGGTGCCACCGTGACATTAATAATAACTTTTTTTCTGATTTTATATTATTGATGTCGTGACTTACAACATGACGGTTTTATATCCCGCACTTGCATTATAATAATTTGTTACAACAGTGATGATGATTAACATATTCAACACCAGTTTTTAAAATAAGGCTTCCGTTCACAAATGCCGAGAGAATCCGAGAGAGAAAATGAATTTGTTTCCGTGCCCTTCACTTCGCTATAAAATCCGGCGGGACGTGCGGTGCGGCGCTGCAGCTCTCACGATCAATCACTTTCCCGCATTAAATAGCCTCTTAACTAGCCGAAGGTGTCGGCCTCACCTCTCCACAAGCCGGGGGGGGGGTCCCGGGAGAGGACGAAACACAAGGGGGAGAGAGGAGGCTGGGAGACCGGGAGGGGATAGGAGGATAGGGCAAAAAACATTAGGGGAGAGGGTGAAAGACCGGCAGGGGAAGAAGGGTGTGGGAGAGGACAGCGGGCTGAGGGGCAGGGTGAAAGACCGGCAGGGGAAGAAGGGTGTGGGAGAGGACAGCGGGCTAAGGGGCAGGGTGAAAGGCTGGCAGGGAGAGGTGAGGGTGCGGAGGAGATCCTATGAAAGACACTAGATGGGGAGGGCGAAAGGAGGAGGAGGGATGGGGGAGCGTCACAAGACAGGTTGAGGGGAGACTGAAGAACGACGAAGGGGTTCAAAGGACAGTCCGGGTGAAGGAGAGAATCAAAGAGAGAGATGTGTTCCTTGAGCGACCAAGACGATCGTGCGAGTGAGAATATATTAAATTAGACAATCGTTGAATAAGACAAAGAATAATTTGCAATGCCAAGCGTTTTCATTAGATGGCGTGACAGATGCAAATTTGCCAAGGAAAGAGCAAGTTAAAAGATATTCTAGCAAGGAGGAGTAGAAGCGCCACCCATTTCATTTCTGGCTCCCGTGTGACAACCAATTGCAAGAGCAGCGTGAAGGCCCAGAGCATCCATTTGTTACTACTGCGTGGAAAATGCTAAGTGAATATGTTACTAGGGGACATATCTAATGGAGAAGGAGAGAGAGAGAGAGAGAGAGAGAAGAGAGAGAAGAGAGAGAGGAGGAAAGAAGAGAGGAGAGAAGAGAGAGAGGAGAGAGAGAGAGAGAGAGAGAGAGAGAGAGAGAGAAGAAGAGAGAGAGAGAGAGAGAGAGGGGAGAGAGAGAGAGAGAGAGAGAGAAGAGAGAGAGAGAGAGAGAGAGGAGAAGAAAGAGAGAGAGAGGGGAGAGAGAGAGAGAGAGAGAGAGAGATAAGAAGAGAGAGAAGAGATGAAAGAATGAGATAGATGAAAGAAGAGATAACGAAGAGAGAAAGATAGAAGAATAAACATATAATGAAAAAAATGATAATGAAAGATAACATAATGATAATGACAATGATTATAACCATAAACAAAGATAATAACACTATTACTAATAATAATGATAATAATAATGATAATGATAATGATAATCATGCTAATGATGATGATAATGATGAAAATAATAACAATACAAATGACAATAATAATAAGTTATAATAGTAATAGTAATGATAATATCAAAAATAATATTGATGATAAATAATTATAAAAATAACAACAACAACAATAATGATAGTTATAAAAACAATAATAATAAAGATTATAAAAACATTAATAATGATGATAAAAAAACAACAGCAATAATAACAATGAAAGTAATAAACAAAAAAAAAAAACAAAAACAACAAAATAATAATGATAATAATAATAATATCTATAAAATAATAATGATAAGTAATGATAATATTAATAATGATAATAACATAATAATAATAATAATAATAATAATAATAATAATAATCATCAATATATATAATAATATAATATATAATAAAAAATAATAATGATAATAATGATGATGATAATAATATTGATGATAATAATGGTAAAGATTACAATGATAATGATAACAGTAATGATAATAGTGATGTTGCTAATGATAATAATGTTAGGAATACAGATAATAATAATCAAAGTAACAACAACAACAACATCAGTAATAATAATAATGATAATAAAAA
>NC_051387.1:31345784-31350784 GCF_015228065.2 Penaeus monodon | reverse complement strand
CTCTATCTATATATCTATCAATTCCCCCTTCACTCTCTCTCAATCTTACTCCCTCGAGCACTATTGTACATCCGCCTTTCATCTATCGTTCCTCTTGTGTCCCTCTCCCTCCTCTCCCCCCTCCCCCCTCACACCCTCCGATTCTCTCTCTCTCTCTCTCTCTCCTCTCTTCTCTCTCTCCTCTCTCTCTCTCTCTCTCTCTCTCTCTCTCTCTCTCTCTCTCTCTCTCTCTCTCTCTCTCTCTCTCATTCTCACACACACACTCCCCTCTCTCTCGGTCGTAAGCACATCATAAGTGATTAAAACATTTTCCGTGGTAAATTTTCCTGGTTAAATATTTTTGCTTACCCTTGCAAAGCAAGGTAGGAATTATATACATATATTTTCATATATATATATATCTATATATATATATATATATATATATATATATATATATGTATGAATGTTTATAAATATATATATATATATATATATATATATATATATGTATATATATATATATATATATAATTATAATTACTATATATATTATATATCTATATTAATATAATATTATATATATATATATATAAATAAATATAGAGAAAAAAAAAAAAAAGAGAGAGGAGAGAGAGAAGAGAAGAGAAAAAGGGGAGAGAAAGGAGATACAAAGATGTAGAAGGATTGTATATATAATATATAAAATATATATTTTTTTTTTTTCCCCCCCTTTTCTCCCCCCTCTCTCTCTCTTTTTTCCCTTTCTTTTTTTTTTTCTCTCTCCCCCCCCTTTTTTTTTTTTTCCCCCCCCCCCCCCCCCCCTTTTTTTTTTTTTTTCCCTTCTTCTCTTTTCCCCTTCCCCCCCCCCCCCCCCCCCTTTTTTTAAACCCCCTTTAAAATTTTTTTTTTCCCCCGGGAAATTTTTTTTTTTTTTTTTTCCCCCCCCTTTTTTTTTTTTTTTTTTAAAAAAATTTTTTTTTTTTTTTATTTTTTTTTTTTTTTTTTTTTTTTAAAAAAAAAAAAAAATATTTTTTTTATAAATATAAAAAAATTTTTTTAAATATAAAATTTTAATTTTTTAATTTTATAAAGAAAAAAAAAAAAAAAAAAAAAAAAAAATTTTAAAAAAAAATTTTTTAAAAAAAAAGGGAAAAAAAAAAAAAAAAAAAAAAAAAAAAAAAAAATTTTTAAAAAAAAAAAAAAAATTTTTTTTTAAAATTAATAAAAAAATTTTATAATATATATATATTTATATAATTTTAAAAAAAAATTTTTTTTTTTTTTTAAAAAAAAAATATAAAAAAAGAAAAAAAAAAAAAAACCCCCCCCCCAAAAAAAAAAAAAAAAATTATAAAAATTTTTAAATATTAAAAAAATTTTAATTTTTTAAAATATAAAAAAAAAAAAAAAGAGAAAAAAAAAAAAGAAAAAAAAAAAAAAAAAAAACCCCCCCCCCCCCAAAAAAAAAAAAACACACACACCCCCCCCCCCCCCCCCCCCCCCAAAAAAAAAAAAAAAAAAAAAAACCCCCCCCCCCCCAACAAAAAAAAAAAAACAAAAATTTTTTTTTTTTGGTTACCTTTTTTAAAATATATAAAAAAATAAAAAAAAAAAAAAAAAAAACAAAAAACCCCCCCAAAAACACCCCCCCCCCCCCCCCACCCCCCCCAAACCCCACACACACCCACAAAAAAAAAAAAAAAACCCCCAAAAAAAAAAAAAACAAAAAATAAAAAAAAAAAAAAATTTTTTTAAAAAAAAAAAAAAAAAAAAAAAAAAAAAAAAAAAAAAAGCATAAAGAGAGGGGGGGGGGGGAAAAAAAAAAAAAAAAAAAGAGAAAAAAAAAAGGAAAAAAAAAAAAAAAGGGGAGAGGGGGAGAGAAAAAGGGGAAAAAAAGGGAAAGAGAGGGGGGGGGGGGGGGGAAAAGGGAGAGGGAGGGAGGGAGGGGGGGAAGGGGGGAAGGGGGAGGGGGAAAGGGGGGCAAGGTGGGGGGGAAAAAATTGGGGGGGGAGAGAGAGGGGAAGAAAAAGGGGGGAGGGAAAAAAAAAAAGGGAGAAAAAGGAGGGGGGGGGGGGGGGGGGAAAAAAAGAGGGGAAGGGGGGAAAAGGGGGAGAGGGGAAGAAAGAGGAAAAAGAGAGAGAGAGAGAGAGAGAGAGAAAGAGAGGGGGGGGGGGGGGGAGGAGGGGGGGGGGGGGGGGGGGGGAAAAAAAAAAGGGGGGGAGGGGGAAAAAGGGGGAAGAGGGAGGAAAAGGAGGGGGGAGGGGGAGAGGGAGGGAAAAGAAAAAAAAAAGGGGGGGGGAAAAAAAGGGGAAAAGAAAAAAGGGGAGAGAGAAAAAAAGAAAAAAAGAAAAAAAAAAAGGGGGGGGGGGAGGGGGGGGAGAGAGGGGAGGGAAGGGGGAGGGAGGGGGGGAAGGGGAAGGGGGGGGGAAGAGAGAAAAAAAAGGAGAGAGAAAAAGGGGAAAAAGGGGGGGGGGGGGAAAAAAAAAGGGGGGGAAAAGGGGGGAAAAGGGGAGAAAAGGGGGGGGAGGGGGGAAAAAAGGGAAAAAGGGGGGGGAAAAAAAAAGGGGGAGAGAGAGAGAGAGAGGGGGGGGGGGGGGAAGGGGGAAGGGGGGGGAAAAAAGGGGAGGGAGGGGGGGGGGGGGGGGGGGAGAAAGGGGGGGGGAGGGGGGGGGGAAAAAAGGAGGGGGAAAGGGGGGAAAAAAAAGAAAGAAAAAAAAGGGGAGAAAAAAGGGGGGGGGGGGAAGGGGGGGGAAAGGGGGGGGGGGAAAAAAAAAAAAAAAGGGGGGGGAGAGAGGGGGGAAAAGAGAGAAAGGGGGGGGGGAAAAAAGGGAGAGAGAGAGGGGAGAGAGAGGAGAGGAGAGAGAGAGGGGAGGGGGAGGGGGAAAAGGGGAAAAAGAGGGGAGGGAGAGGGGGGAAAAAAAAAAAGGGGGGGAGGGGGAAAAAGGGGGGGGGAAAAAAGGGAGAAAAAAAGAGAGAGGGGGGGGAAAAAAAGGGGGAAAAAAAGGGGGAGAGAGAAAAAGGAGAGAGAGAGAGAGGGGGGAGAGAGAGAAAAAAAAGAAAAAAAAAGGGGGAAGAAAAAAAAAAAGGGGGGGGAGAGAGGGGAAGAGGGGGAAAAAGGGAGAGAGGGGGAGAGAGGGGGGGGAAAGAAAGGGGGAAAAAAAAAGGGGGGGGGGGGGGGAAGAGAAAAGGGAGAAAAAAAAAGGGGAGAGGAAAAAAAAAAAAAAAGGGGGAGGGAGAGGGGGAAAGAGAGGGGGGGGGAAAAAAGGGAAGGAGGGGAAAAAAAAAAAAAAAGAGGAGAGAGAGAGAGAGAGAGAGAAAAAAAAAAAAGGAAAGGGAGAGAGAGAAAGGGGGGAAGAGGGGGGAGAGAGGGAAAAGAATTTTTGGGGAAAAAAAGAAGAGGGGGGGGGGGGGGGGAAAAAAAGGGGAGAGAGAGAGAGAGGGGAAGGAAAAAGAGGGAAAGAGGGAGAAAGAAAGAGAAAGGGAGAGAGAGGGGGGAAAAAAAAAAAAGGGGGAGAAAAAAAAAAGGGGGGGGGGGGGAGGGGAAAAAGGGGGGGGGGGGGGGAAAAGAAAAAAGGAGAGGGGGGGGGGGGAAAAAGGGGGAAAAAAAAAAGGGGGGGGAAAAAAAAAAAGGGGGGAAAGAGAGAAAAGGGGGAAAAAAAAGGGGGGGGGAAAAAAGAGGGGGGGGAGAGAAAAAAAAGAGAGAGAGAAGAGAAAAAAAAGGGGGGGAGAGGGGGGGGGAAAAAAGGGGGAGAGGGAGGGGGGGGGGGGGAAAAGGGGGAAAAAAAAAAAAAAAAAAGGGGGGGGGGGGGGAGAGAGAAAAGGAGGGGGGGAGAGGAGAAAGAGGGGGGGGGGGGGGGAAAAAAGAGAAAAAAAGGGAGAAAAAGGGGGGAGAAAAAAAAAAAAAAAAAAGGGGGGAGAGGGGGGGGAGAGAGGAGAAAAGGAGAGAAAAAAAAAAAAAAAAAAAAAAAAAAAAAAGGGGGGGGGAAAAAAGGAAGAAAAGAAGAAGATAGGGAAAAAAAAAAAAAGGGGGGGGGGGAAAAAAAAAAGGGGGGAGAAAAAAGGGAAAGAGAGGGAGAGAGAGAGGGGGGGGGGAAAAAAAAAAGAAAAAGGGGGGAAAAGAGAAAAATTTTTGAAGAAAGGGGAAGAAAAAAAAAGAAGAAGAAAGAAGAAGAAGATAAAAGGGGAAGAAAAAAAAAGGGGGAAAAAAAAAAAAAAAGGAAAGAAAAAAAAGGGGGGAAAAAAAAAAAAAAAAAAAAAAAGGGGGAAAAAGGGGGAAAAAAAGAAAAAAGGAAAAGGGGGAAGGGGGGAAAAAAGGGGAAAAAAAAAAGGGGGGGGGGGAAAAAAAGGGGGGGGGAAAAGGGAGGAAGGGAAAAAAATTTTGGGGGAAAAAAAAAAAAAGGGGGGGGAAAAAAAATTTTTTTCCTTAAATTGGGGGGGTTTTTTTTTGGGGGGGTTTTTAAAAAAGGGGAAAAAAAAAAACAAAACAAAAAAAAAAAAAATAAAAAAAAAAAAAATTTAAAAAATTTTTTGGGGGCCCCCTTTTTTTCCCCCAAAACCCAAAACCCGGGAAACCCAAAAAATTTTGGGGGAAAAAAACCCCCCCAAAGGCCCCGGTTCCTTTCCCAAAATTTTTTGGGGGGCCCCGGGGCCCCCAAATTTTTTTTTTTGGGGGGGGCCCCAAACCCCTTAAAAAAAAAAGGGGGTTTTCCCAAAACCCCAAAAATTAAAAGGGCCGGGGAAAAGGGTTTTTTTTAAAAAAAAACCCCCCAAAAAAAAATTTTTTCCTGGGGCCCCCCCCTTTTTTCCCCCCCAAAAAAAAAAAACCCCCAAAAAAAGGGAAAAAAAACCCCCAAACCAAAAAAGGGGGTTTTTTAAAAAAAAAAAAAGGGTTTTCCCCAAAAATTTTCCCCCAAAAATGAGGAGGAGAGAGAGATTAGATAGTAGAGAATAGATTGATAGAGAGATAATAGATAGATAGATAGATAGATAGATAGAGGATAGATAGTAGATAGATAGAT
>NC_051387.1:31310784-31313284 GCF_015228065.2 Penaeus monodon | reverse complement strand
GATGTTGCTATCCTATCTGAGTCCTTGGAGTCACTGATGGCGGCTCTTCATGCATTTATAATGAGTCAAAGCCCTTTAGACTTAGAGGTCTCCTGGACCAAGACCAAGATTCAGGATTTTGAGGGCCTGGTAGAGGAAACTGTTCAGTTGATCCATGCTTGCGGCGAGGACATTGAAGTCACAGAGAGTTTTACATACCTTGGTAGCGTTGTCCATATCTCTAGGCTGTGTGTGTGTGTGTGTGTGTGTGTGTGTGTGTGTGTGTGTGTGTGTGTGTGTGTGTGTGTGTGTGTGTGTGTGTGTGTGTGTAACGATAAATATCTACAAACACGCACACACATTACATGAACAAAGAACCGACACATATATATGCACACTGCACTCCATCCTGCCACTACTATCAGTGTAAAATCTTGAAACAAAATGTATTCCGTATTTTACGTTCGAGAAAAAAAATCATGCCATCAAATTGCAGGGGGGGGGGGATTAAGATAAAAAATAACCATAAACATGCCCAGACTGCCACACGGGACAAGGAAGAGGACAGGGCTCTGATAAAGTGCCTAATAAACGGCCGTTTGAAGCGAAAAATAATGGGGGACTATTCGTTATTCGCAAGAGTGAACAAGAATGGGAAGCAAAGAATGACTTTAGATGCAATGCTATTGCTACTGACAATAACATTAAAGGTAATATTGATATTAACAGTAATTAAAATAACGATAATGATAATAATAATGTTATTATGATAAATATTATAATAAATAATAATACAAAAAATAATGATGATAAAGACAATGGAAAAGTAATGAAAATACTAATGGCAGTATTGATAACAATGATAATGATAATAATAAGGATTATAAAATAGTAATAATAATAACAATAAATCATAATAATGATAAGAGTACTACTACTACTACTCCTACTCTACTACTACTACTACTATACTAATGATAATAGTCAATAATAAGGATAACTATCCAGTAATAATAATAAAACAACAACAGCGATAAAATAATGAAAATGATAATAATAATAAGGAATGAATAAGATCGATTCCAACTGTATCTTCATCAGAAATTCACTTACATATCCCATGTAATAATGATAATAACAATAATGATGATAAAAAAATAATATAATAATAATAATAATAATAATAATAATAATAATAATAATAATAATAATAATAATAATAACCATGATCATAATAATAATGTTGATAATAATAATGATAACAAAAAAAAAAGCAATAATAGCAGTAATACTACTACAAATACTAAGAACTATGATAATGATAATAATAATGACAATAATTAGCATAATGATGATGAGGATAATAATACTAATACTATCATTAATAATGATAATAACAATAGTGACAGCAACAACACCAATAAAAATAATAACAGTAATAAGAAAAAGGATAATAATAAAATAATAATAATAATAATAATAGCAATAATGATAATAATGATACTACTACTACCACTACTACTACTACTACTACTAATGATAATGATGATAATTACAATGATAACAATAATAATGATGATGATGATAATAAAGATAACAACAAGAGGAATAATGAAAATAATAGTGAAAATAATAATGATAACAATAACAATGATTATATTAATATCATTAATAATTAGGATGATGATGATAATAATAAAAATAATAATAATAATAATAATAATAATAATAATAATATTAATAAGATGATGATGATGATGATGATGATTATGATGATGATGATGATGATGATGATGATGATGAAGAAGATGAGGATGATGATAATAATAATAACAATAATAATAATAATAGTAATAATAATGGTAACAATAATTATTCTATTATCATTAATATAATATATATGATGAATAAAAGTATTGATAATAATAATAGTAATAATAGTAGTAGTAGAAGTAGTAGTAGCAGCAGCAGTAGTAGTAATAATAATAATAATGATAATAATAATAATAATGATATAATAATAATAATAATAATAATAATAAATAGTATTGATAATACTAATGATGGTGATAATAATAATAATGATAATAATAATAATAATAAAATAATAATAAATAATAATAATAATAATAATAATGAATAATAATAATATAATAATAATAAAATGATAATTAATAATAATAATTATGTATATATCATTATTATTATTATTATTATTATTATTATTATTATTATTATTATTATTATTATTATTATTATTATCATTATTGTTATTATTATTATTATTATTATTATTAACAATAATATTAACAATAACATTAACATTAATAGTAATGATAACGATGTTAATAGTTATAGTAATAATAATAATAATAATAATGATAATAATAATAATAATAATAATAGTAATGATAATAATTATGTTAATAATATTGTAATGATAATAATAAAGATAAAAGTGATAATAATAATAATAATAATAATAATAATAATAATAATAATAATAATAATAATAATAATA
>NC_051387.1:31295784-31298284 GCF_015228065.2 Penaeus monodon | reverse complement strand
TATCAATATTAATATTATTTTTTTCCTGCCAACAATAATGTTGTTACTAATAATTTAAAGATATTAGCAATGGTGATAGAGTCATGTTGTCAATTACAATATTATTAGTAATGATAGCACAACATCTACTAGTGGTACTAATGGAAATAGTAATGCCAGAATGATATATCTAATATAACAGTTGCTATTCCTGTTGTTGGCGAAACCAATCACATCTTGTTTGTCATAAGAGAAACGTCGATTACCAAGTCCTTTACACTCGATCATAAGCGGTGATAGAGTACTTTGCTCTCCTGCAGCATTTGCTTTGGCCGCGAGTTCAGCGCTTTCCCCACGCCAGCAACTATACCCGCTCTCAGAACCGGCGCTACATAGTCGTCATCTCACAAAACACCATCACTTCCTCCCTGCTACTTCTGTTTGTTGTTGTTTTGTGATGCTGGTCTATTTTGGGAACAAAACGCAGGTACCTCTCATCGCGTTCAAACCAGCGAATGTAGGAGCATTTAGTCTCATTTTTTTAAAATCATGTTAAAGCAACTCTACTCAATGCTGATCCCTGCTCTAATATTAGATGCCTCAGATTGAATAAGTGTACTCTCAAACAGGAACCCCGTATTTAGGTTTAGAAACACGCTCGCGATATTCACGAAAGCGGGGAAGAGAAAATTGCAGTATGTAGGTAAGATGGCTTCGGCGAGTGGGAGGCTGGGAAGGAAAATGAGGGACGGAGGATAAGTTGCAAGGCGAAGCGAAAGGATGGTGAAGAGAAGGGAGGAGAAGGTGAATTGCAGTGTTGCAAGGCGTGTGGGTGGCGGAATCCCCAGACGCGAGTCGCTGTAACACTAAGATCTGGTGCGCGGTTATGAGATGGAAGTTGTATTGAATGAAATTCAGATTCTTTGAGCGCTGATACTCTTGCATGGGAAATCGATATGACGGCTTTGCCTGCGTGGCCCAAGGGTGAGCTGGAGTGGTCGCAGCGCCTCCCTCAAGTGTGTATCCTTGGGGTCAGCCCCCCCCCTCCTCGCAGCGCTTCCCTCAAGTGTGTATCCTTTGGGTCGGTCCTCCCCCTCCCCCTCCTCCCTCCTCCCCTCCCCCTCGCAGGGCTTACCTCTTGGATGTATCCTTGGGCTTGATCCCCCCCTCCCTCCTCTCCCTCGCAATGGACCCTCGCCCATGAAATGAAGTGTTTTGACGTCCATATCCTAATACAGGAGGAACTGCGGGCTCTCCTCGTCTCGCGACCCACGTGCGCCATTCTTCTTGGTACCACTGTAGCAATAACACATCCTATTTCGAATCACTGTAAATACATGTTTAGCAACTTTCAGGTTAACAAAAGCCATTTGTGAGAGGAAGCTCCAACTAAACATCATCGGTGCTTCCGTTACCTATTCCTTGAGTATTTTCTTGCCTGCTTTCCTGTCCTGGGGATTACATTACCTATCATCTTTCCCTGAACAATTAATTCCTTTTCCTCTACTCTGAATATTGTATTACCTTTTCCTTTACCCTCAGTATTCCACTACCCTTTCCCTGATTTTGAGCACCACATTCTACCTTTTCTCTTATCCATTCCCTGGCCCTGAGTATCTCACTGCCTTTTACCGTGCCATGCAAAGAAAATAACAAAAAAAATGTTCGAATTATGATCTCCTTCGAAATGAAAAAAAGACTCCTTTTTCGAGCTTCAGTCGCGGCGACTTCAGTCTTCACGCGAATATTAGAGCGTCGGCCGCGTTAACACACATCTCACTTCGGACTTGGATACGAGGCAGAAAAATAGTCTTTTTGAAAGCTAATGAGCCTCGGTAACACAGCTTTATTAAGCTTATTTATCGCCGCTTTATTAACAAGAAGCGAGAGCGTCGCGAACATCTCTTTTTTAGTCTTTGTCATCCGCTTTACATACGCCATATTGCAAGTCTCAAGGTGTTCGTTGATTATAAGTGAGAAGGGCGAGAAAGTGTGTAACCGGGGGAGCAGAGGAAGGAGGAAAAGGACGAAGGAAGCGGGGAAGCCGAGAGTGGATGAAAAAAATCAGCAACAGAGGGGCAAAAGGGGAAGAAGGCAGACAATTGTGAATGCAAATAAAGGAGTGCGATAGTAAGGAATAGGAAGAGAGAGAGAGGCTAGTCCGCTGGTAATCAGCGTTTGCAAACAGAGAGAGAGACGGAGAAAGAGACAAAGACAGACAGACAGACAAACAACAGAGAGAGAGAGAGAGAGAGAAGAGAGAGAGAGAGAGAAGAGAGAGAGAAGAGAGAGAGAGAGAGAGAGAAGAGATAGAGAGAGAGAGAGAAGAGATAGAGAGAGAGAGAGAAGAGATGAGAGAGAGAAGAGTAGAGAGAATAGAGAGGAGAGAGAGAAAAGAAGAGATAGAGAAGAGAAGAGGAGAAAAAGAGAGGAGAGAGAAAAGGGGAGGAGAGAGGAGAGGGGGAGAAGAGAGAAAAGAGAGAAAAGAGAGAGAGAAAAAGGGGAAAGAGAAAAGAAAAAT
>NC_051387.1:31293417-31295684 GCF_015228065.2 Penaeus monodon | reverse complement strand
TTTAAAAAGGGGGGAGTCAGATCAGGTATCCCGCCTGGGGGGGAGGCTAGGCCGCCTTACCCCGCGGGCGCTGCGACGAACTGAAGGGTTTAAACGAATCAGTATAAATTTTCATCTACGCCCTCGCTGAGTGAATGGGTTTCCATTTGGGGCTTGTCCACGTGGAAAAAACAGTGTCCAAAGGGAAAAGAAATAGACTTATATGCTATAATGTGTTTTGGGGTGTGTGTGTGTGTGTGTGTGTGTGTGTGTGTGTTTGGTGTGTGTTGTGTGTTGTGTGTGTGTGTGTGGTGTGTGCAAAACATAAAATCACACATATGTATATTAAAATTAAAATATTAATATAATATATATATATATATATATTTTAAAATTTTATTTATAATTATAATATAAATATTTATATATATAATAATATATTATAATTCATAAACACACCAACAATATATTTTATATAATATTTTTTGGGGATGTAAAAATAAAAAATATAATATTATATAATATATAATTATATATATATTATTTTAATAAATATATTAGATATATATAATATTTTTTTATTATATTAAAAAAATATTTTTATATATAATATATATTTTAAATTATTTATATATATATATATATATAATATAATATATATTAAATAAATTTTTATAATATTATATATATATATATAATATATAATATTTATATATAATATAATATATATATATATATTAAAATTTATAATATAATATATTTTTATTATATAATATATATATATATATATATATATATATATATATAAAAATTTTTTTTTAATAAATATATATTTTATATATATATTTTTTTATTATATATTAAAATAAAAATATATATTTTATATTTTATATATAATTTATTTATATATATAAATTTTAAATAAAAAATATATAATAATAAATATATATTTTATATATATATACATACTTGTTATATATTATGTATATGCACACACACACACCACACACACACACAACCTCAAACACACACACACACACCCCACACACACACAACACACACACACACCACACATTAGCATATAAGTCATTTCTGTTACCATTGACCACGTGGCTGTTTTCCACGTGGATCGAAGTCCCAAATAGGAACCATTCACTCAGCGAGGCGTAGATGACAATTATATCTGATCTCGTTTGAACCCTTCAGTTCGTCGCCAGCGACCAGCGTGGTAATTTCCCGGCCTTGCTAAAATGGAGCTTTAACGAAATTTTATAAAAATTTAAACTATTTTAAATATGCGTAGGATCTCCCCCATATCATGGCACGGGTTTGCCGATATTACCCAGGGTTGCTTAAACGCCAATAGATCTGTGCTCCAACGTTGGGGATTGGTACGGTAAAACCCAAAGTTATTCTTTTTTCGATCGGAAATTTGGTGTGCCCCACGGTTACACCCTTTAATTAAGTAGGCCTGGGGTTTAAAGCTAAAATAATTTTTTGGGCTTTTTAAATCACCCCTTTTTCCACCCTCTTGAAGCCCTTGTGTTTTGGGTTTAACCCAGGCGTTTTTGATTATGAAAATTTAAATACTGTAAGGAATATCACGAGCGCCCTCACAGATACCCGAAAGGACGGTTATTTTTAATTTTCCTGCTCAGTCACTTCACAATGTACGGCATTTGGGAAGGATCCCCCCCCCGCAATAAAGGCTAACATGATAGTAACATGTACCTCGGCAGTTCATTTTTCTGCCCCTGAAGATTTGCTTGCAAAAAAGTTGCAAATTTTTTTTTCACACACCATTCATTCATGCATACATTCTGTCGCATTCTTTAAAATTGAATTCAATGTGGTATTGAAAAAATTTTTTAAAATTGCTACTTTGCAAATTTTACTTCATTTTCTAATAGTGAACATTAATTTTGGGTTTTTTGGGGGTTTCTTTCTCTGTGTGAGGTCATCTCGCTTTCCTCTCATTACGTAGCTGTCACTCACACACGCAACACACACCACTCACCACTCACCCGGGAGGACAAAAGACACTGAAACCTTTTTCTTTAATGGGGTTTGGTTGCTGTCTTAGTGCCGGCAAAAAAAAAAAAATTTATGTTGTTTCTTTAGCCCGCTTTTGTCATCATGACAAGTGACTCATACAAAAGTAAATTTACATTTATTTCTTCCTGTGTGAGACAGGGTTAAAGTAAATCCTTGCGGGTTCCCGTTGTCTTTTCCCTTATCTACTCTCATATCTTTTAAGACGTTGTATTCAAGCCGGGTCCTTGGATCGT
>NC_051387.1:31256292-31258792 GCF_015228065.2 Penaeus monodon | reverse complement strand
TTTTTACTACCATAGTATCAACATGTTTTACCAGTCATGTGACATCCATTAATCAGTACAAACAGCCTGGGACATGACCTCACCTTCAGCGACAATAGGAATCGCTCCAGAGGAGGTAACCGACGGTAAACAGCTTTGTGTCCACGCCGTAGGAGAGAGGCGACCTAGCAAACCCGAAGGAGTCAGTCCGAGTCCGTTCCCTGAACCGCGAGCACCTTCCCTTTCGCCCATAGGAGCTGACGCCGCCTCCGCCACGTCTACCACGACAACAAGATCTATTCAAACCTACGTGTCTGTTCTGAGTTTTCCTCTGGACCTGCCAGATAATATAGTGGTTTTCCTTGTGAATTCAAATTAGAGACCACTATAGGTTATATATATATATTTTTTTTTCAACGGTATAGGCTCAGTACATGGTAGGGTCCCCAGTTCCTTTCCAAGGAGAGTGCCGGTGTTTACCTTTTAGGTAATCATTCTCTCTATTTTATCCGGGCTTGGGACCAGCACTGACTTGGGCTGGCTTGGCACACAAACACACACACACACGCGCGCGCTCGCACACACACAAACACACACAACACAACACACACACACACACACACACACACACACCACACAGCACACAGCACACACACACACACACACACACACACACACACACACACACCACACACACACACAAACACACACAACACACACACACACACACACACACACACACACATATATATATATAATGATAATAATAGTAATAATAATAACGATAACAATGATAACAAAAAATATAGTAATATTAATGATAATAATAATAATAATAATAATAATAAAACCGAATGAGTACAAAAATCGCCCCGACAGAGTGGGCAATTGCCTGCATTGGAAGATCTGCGAATTAATGGTACGAACACCATCCAGAGCCATTTACTGAAGGTAAAGATGCTACAATCTTGTAGGACTTTCCAATTCACACAGACCGTACTATACAGGCGAAATAAACACCTGCCTGTTTATAGACATGAGCATTCCTTCAGACAGAAACGTCTCAACAAAAGTGTTCGAGAAGAGATCAAAGTATAAAGACCTGGAAATAGAGGAGGAAAAGATGTGGCATTTAAAAACCAAATTTTGCCTGTTGTTATTGGAGCACTATAAAGAAAGGTACTGATAAGTTTCTTGAACAAATACCAGGAAATCCGAAATTAGAAGAAGTCCAAAAAATAGTCTTAAACAGCACAGCACATGTTCTCAGAAGAGACTTATCAATCTGAAGTGTTCTTTGTGTGCGTGAATTGATTTGACTGGATGTTTTAATTTGTAATTGTTC
Organism: Penaeus monodon; assembly: GCF_015228065.2. Lineage (NCBI taxonomy): Eukaryota > Metazoa > Arthropoda > Malacostraca > Decapoda > Penaeidae > Penaeus > Penaeus monodon. The sequence continues at coordinate 31,257,468 of NC_051387.1, read as the reverse complement.
TGCATATTTTTGCATATTTTTGTTGATGTTCCATTACCTCAAACTTCAATCACCCTAGGTCGCTGGTAGTGACTCGGTGTTTGATTTTGATTAGCTGATCTAAAGAAACTTTTACAATAATAATAATAACAAAAAAAACAACAACAAACAACAACAACAACAACAACAAAAACAAGACCAAGTAAAGAATGACACTATAGAGGTACAGATAGAAGAAAATGAAGTGGAGGAAATTTAGATGAATAATAACTTGACATGCCAAATAAAGTTAGAGCTGCATGAGGTTGTAGATGAGGAAGAATTGCTAACTATGAAAACGAATATCGTTGAAGAACTATCGGTAGTAAAATGTACCTAAATGAGTGAAAGAGAGACACTATTAAAAATTAGACATGCCCATAAATGTAAAAATATATTAAACACAGGTAACAAGGCGTTAGAATAACTCTGTCATGAGATAAATCCCGATTTAACTGAATTAAACGAACTAATGTACGCAACAGGAAGAGTCCTCCAAGCAAAATGTGGCATTAAGTTAAGAAAAAAGAAAACGAAAAAGAAGCCTCGCAAAGCTAAGTGGCAAGTGAAAATTGAGAAAGAAATAGAAAGCTTTACAAGGGAAATATCTATATGAGACGAACTACAAAAAGATAATGGGAAGCAATCGAGAAAAGCGAGAAAAGTAATAAGAAAATACAAAATACTTTCCAAAGAAAAAATACCAACGATTAAAGAAGAGCTGAAGCAAAAATTCCAGGTTAAGGCACATAGGTTACGTAGATATGACAATCGCTAAAAGTTCTTCAGGTAGAATAAAATGTTCGAGACTGACGCAAAAAAGTTTTACCACGAAATAGGAAAAGAAACAACTTTTGTTGAAGCTATGCCATCTGAAGGCCGCGGTGGCCGAGTGGTTAAAGCGTCGGACTCAAGACTTTCACGACGGCAATCTCAGTTCGAGGGTTCGAGTCACCGGCCGGCGCGTTGTTCCCTTGGGCAAGGAACATCACCTCGATTGCCTACCTGGCCACTGGGAGGGTAAGCCAACCCAAGTCAGTGCGGTCCCAGACCTGGGTAAATACAGAAGGTGACTCGATAAAAACACCGGGCGGAAGGCAACGGCAAACCACCGCTCTAAACTGCCAAGAAAATCATGGAAATCCATGATCGCCAACG
>NC_051387.1:31233792-31236292 GCF_015228065.2 Penaeus monodon | reverse complement strand
GTTAATTCAGGTGAGTAGGCTGTGTCTTACACCAACACTTTTCACACCTCATGGACTGGATATGGCAAGCTACTAACCAAATCAGTGTGAGCACACTGGGCATATCAGTCTCAGACCTGCGTTGCTGAGATATGCATCCTATCTGAGTCCTTGATCATGGTGGCGGCTCTGAGCATTAGCAATGAGGCAAAGCCTGGGTCTAGATGTCTCCTGGACCAGACCAGATCAGGACTTTGGGCCTGTAGGGGAACCTGTCGTGATCCATGCTGCAGGAGATGTTCAAGTCACAAGAGCTTGTATACCATGGTGCATAGTCCATATCTTGGCTGCAGACCAGAAGCAGTAGATGGACTATCTGCAGCAGAGCATGAACTCATCAAGAGCATGGAGACATCGTACTATCAGAAGACAAGCACGTGCTTCAGACCTGATACTGCAGTTGCCTATGAATGAACCTTGATGCTATCTAGTGCTATGTATCTCGTCTTGATGCCTTTTGTACAAGTCTTTTCGCCGACATTGATACAGTTGACAGACATGCTCTACCGACGGCTGCCCGTAGACTGCCTGGACCTGTATTTGCATTCGGGATCGCCAACTCAGCATATGGCACTTACACGCTTCTGTGGATACCCGCCCATCAGGTGTCTCTTTGCGAAACAATACTGGGTGGAGGAGGTCTGTAGGACGACCCAGGAGGTCAGCTCAACGAGACCTGTCGCGAGGATTAGGATTGCCGAGGCTGCCTACACTCGCATGAGAACCCTTGTGGCTGGAAGCGAAGAGTGGATGCGGCCATGCGCCCCCGTCGGCGTTAGCCCCTTAATTATTACTATTATTAATGCAATTATTACTATTACTACAATTATTCATCATCGTTATTATTATTATTATTATTATTATTATTATTATTGTTGTTGTTGTTGTTATTACTATTGTCATTATTATTAATATTATTATTATTATTACTGTTGTTATCATTATTCTCAGTATCATCATCACTATCATCGCTGATATCCTTATCATTATTATCAATATTATTATCACTAATATCTTTTTTATCATCATTATATCTATCATTATGTTTATTATCATTATTGACTCTTTCTTTTTAGCAATATTATTTTTTATAATTGTTATCATTAATATCATTATTATCATAATAATTACAATAATTATTGTTAGTATAATTATTATTATTATTATTATTATTATTATTATTATTATTATTATTATTATTATTATTATTATCACTATTATTATTATTATTATTATTATTATTATTATCATTATTATTAATATTATTATTATTATCATTATTATTATTACATTTTATTATTACTATTAACATTATTATCATTATTGCTATGTTCGCCATTGTTACTATTATCATTACAATGATTATTATCATTCTTTTCATTAATGATATAATTATCATTATTATCAGCATTATCATCTTTATGACTATGATTATTAGCAACATTAATATAATTATTAATATCATGATTATCACTATCGTTACTGTTCTCATTATCTTTATTATTATTATTATTATTATTATTATTATTATTATTATTATTATTATTATTATTATTATTTCATTATCATTATTATTATCGTCAATATTATCATTATTGTTATTGCTATTATTATAATGATAATAATAATAATGCCAATTATTATTATGCTTATTATTATTGTTGTTGTTGTTATGATTAATACTTAAATCATCATCAGTGTTATTATTTTTATTATTATTATTATTATTATTATTATTATTATTATTGTTATTATTATTATTATTATTATTACTATCATTACCATTTTCATAATTATCAATATTATCATTATTAGTAGTAGTATCATCATTATCATTATCATTATGATATTATTACTTACATCATTATCATTATCATTATTATCATCATTGTTATCAATGCTATTATTATAACTATTATTATTTTTACTATTATTATTATTTCCATCATTATTATTATTATTATCATCATTATTGTTTTATTGTTATTACTATTGTCATTATTATTATTATCATTACTATTATTTTTATCATAATTATCATTATTCTTACCAACACTATTATCATTATTATTATTAGTAGTATTAATATTATTCCTATTGTCACTGCCATGACTATAATGATGGTTATGATACTGAAGGTGACTGTGATTGCGTTTATGAAGATGATTATGAGTAATAGCCCTGCTATTATAACGTTTGTGTTGAAATGGAACTGCGTAAACGACTTATATTTCTGTAACACTGCAACTGTCTACTATCAAATACGCAAAACAGACCCTACGAGGAATAAGCTTAGAGAGAGACATCTAGAAATAATAACTCGATTTTCCCTACGTCGACACAAGACTGTAATTTGTGATCAAACGGATTTCGTGGAGAGAAAAAAAATTAAAACATGCTGCTATGTTGCTTCAATATGCGGGGGACGCGTGTCAAAAAAAGTAAATAAATAAATAAATAA
>NC_051387.1:31218792-31223792 GCF_015228065.2 Penaeus monodon | reverse complement strand
TGGGGCAGATTTAAATATATATTTATAATAATAATATATAAAATATATATATATATATAATATTATATATATATAAAGTATATAATATAAGCATAGTTTTATGCATTAAATATAAATATATATAAATATATATATATAATTTTTTAAAATATAATATAAATATATTATATATAAGTATATAAAAAAGCATGATTTATGCATAAATATAAAAAATAATAATATATATTATATTAAAATTATTATATATAATAAATTTTTAAAAATATATAATAATATATATATTATATATATATAAAATATATATATATAAAGATACAAAAACCACAACACACACACACACCCCAACACACACACACACACAACACACCAACACACAAAACCAATTATATATATATATAATTTATAATTATATAAAAAATATATAAAATATATAATATATATTTTGTGTGGGTGTGTGGGTGTGTGTGTGTGGGGGTTTTTGGTGTGTGTTGTGTAGTAGTATTATAATTTATTATAAAATAAAAATATATTTTATATTGTTTTTGTACGTGTATTATACTGTATAGGTATGCATGTATGGTTATATGTATATGTTATACAACAAGGAAAAACCGTGTATTACATAAGCTGAGAACTGCCTTTTTGCATCATCCTCAAAGCTTTCTTTGTTCATGCACAGCAGGGGGAATTGGTCCCACCCGAACCTGCATGTGGTGTATCGTGACGACATAAATCAGCATTTTTTATTACATAACACAGGCGTCTATTACGGAAAATAAAGAATCTAGAATTTTGACAGTGCACAATGCACGCCCTAGTCTCAAACAAACACCAAAAAATTAGATAGTTTTACAGAAAAAATAAAATACTGGTTTTTTCCCGGTAAAGAACAAAAGAGAGACAGTAAAGGCGCAGTTTAAATAAAGAGATAATTTGATTGATCCCCGGGTAGACAAAAAATTGCAGTAGTTACACAGGTAATCTGTTTAACACCTGAGTAAAGTAATTTTTTTTGTTTAATCGACTCTAAAATTAATTACAAAAAAAGTTTTACCCAAACCATCACTAACAAGGGGTTTTTCCTGAGGAATCGAAACGAGCCCCCACGTGTCTGCAAACGATTTGCTTGGCAACATTTTGCCACAGTCAGTACGGGGGGGGAAGCCAAACGTAAGGAGGGCAGGAGGCCAGAGGCAGCGAGGCCGCCAGCGATCCCATATCGGGGAGCAGTGTTTTTCCCAGCGCGCCCCTTTTAAGCGAGCGAAGATAGAGACAAGGGGGCGCCACACTAAGGGGGAAAAGGAAGCTGTCATCAAAAATGGCAGGGGGGTATGTAACAAAAATTAGAAAACAGTATTCACACACACACCCCGCACAACGTATGAAAAATCACAAACCTGGAAAAGCATGTTTTTGTCAAGAGCATATATAAAATATAATATATTTAAATATAAATAATAAAATATTAAAAAAAAAATATAATAATAACACACACAACACACCCCACAACACACACACACACCACCACACACACCACACACCACCATATAATATATATTATATTAATATATATTTTTATATATATTATTATGTATAATATATATATGTGTGTGGTGTGTGTGGTGTGTGGTGTGGTGTGTGTGCATGAGTATATTATATACAATATATATGTACGTGTGTTATATATGTATGGCTAGATATATTGTATAAAAAAAAAAAAAAAAAAAAAATATAATAATTTTGGGGGTGTGTTTGGGGTGTGTGTGTGTGTGTGTGTGTGGGTTTGGGGGTGTGTGTGTGTGTGTGTGTGGGGTGTGTTGTGTGTGATATCATTTTTGTTTTATTTTGTGGGGTGTTGTTGTGTGTGTGTGGTGTGTTGTGTGTGTGTGGGGGGGGGTGTGGTGTGTGTGTGTGTTTTAGTGTGGGTGGGTTTTATATTTATAATAATTATATAATATAATTATAAAAATATAAATATATTATGATGTTATATAATAATATATATATAATAATAATATATATATATATATAAAAAATATTTTACTTTCGTATATATCAAAGGGACAGACCAAACAACCACACACACACCCAAACAACCCCCCCCCCCCCAATATTTGTATATTAAATAAAAAAAAAAAAAAAATTAAAAAATATAATAAAATAAACATACCACCACACACCCACACACCCAACAAACACACACACCCCACACACAACACCACACACAAACCCCACATATAATTTTTATATATATTATTTTAATATATAAAATTAAAATATATATATATTAATATATATTTTTTTTTTTTGTTGTGTGTGTGTGTGTGTGTGTGTGTGTGTTGTTGGGTGTGTGTTGCGTGTGCGTGGGTATGTTGTTCAATAAAAAAAAAAAATATATATGATCAAAAGGGACACATTCCGGGGCCCAAAATGCCGACGGATTCTACAAATATGATGTATAATATTTCACACCACCACCCACGTGGGTGTGTGTTTTATATATTAAAATTTTAATATATTATATATTAATTATATAATAATATAATATATGTATATATTTTAAAATAAAAAATTATTATAAAAGTTAATTTTTATACATTTTAAAATATAAAATATATAATAATTTTTAATATTATATAATATAATATATAATATATATATAAAAATTATATACATTTTACCTATTGGTTACGAGTATATGATGTTTTTATATACATATAGTATATTTAATATATATATATATATATAATCTAATATATATTTTTAATATATTATGAATTATTATATATATAAAAATATTATATAATAATATTAATTTTATATATATTATATATATAAAAATATATATAATTAATTATTATTTTACTTCATAATTAATAATATATTATAACTATTATATATATATATATATAATTATAATATAATATATATTAATAATAATATATAATGATATAGGTATTACGGATAGATTGTTTATAAAATATATATATACTATATATATATATATTTAATATATATATTAATATATAATATATATATTTTAAAATTTTAAAAAATATATATATATTATATAATATATATTATTTAACACACCAAAAACCTAATTTTTTTTTTTATTTTTTAATATTATAATAATATTTTAAATTTTTTTATAAAATTTTACATTTATATATATTTTTAAAATTTTTTAATTGTCAATTAAATAATTATTTAATAAATAAAATATAATAATTTTTTTTATATTAAAAAAAATTTATTTAGCATTTCCACACAACCAAAATCCACACACGGTTGGGGTTGGTGTTGGGTAGTGTGGTTTTGGAAAATTAAAATCAAATTTTGTAAAACGTGGTTTGGGGCCAGGAATTTTTTTGAAAAATTATATATATTTTTTAAATTGTTATTGGAACAATCTCTCCCCTCAATTAGAAGTGAACCCTGGTACCTCGTTCCATGCCAGTAGAGGCATAAAACTGATAATAAGTGTTGTTGCTTTTGCAGTGGCACTGGTCCAGAAGACAGGCAAGGGTGTTATGTAAGACGATCTGTTTCCCATGCAGCATATCTTCCCTCTCCACATCACTGATGTAATCCAAGGGAAGGGTTTTGGCACTAGTACTACCACAGGGAATACAGAACAAAGCTGAAGTCAGCGACAAACTGCCTTAAGAATTCCAACTGTATATAGGTAATGCACACAGCTAGATATCGGAGCAAGAGGATTTTATATATATAATATATATATTTTATATATATATATATTTTAAAATATATTATATATATATATATATTAAAATTATTTTGTATTACATGTATTTATATATGTATATATTTAACAACTAAAATTTATAATTATATTACACACTCATATACATACATGTATATTATGTATTAAAATATATATATATAATATAAAATATATATATATATTTTATTATAATTGTTATATATTAATTATATATATAATATATATATTATATATATATATATATATATATTATATGCGTGGTGTGTGTTGGGGTTTGTTTGTGTGTGTGGTGTGGTGTGTGTATGCATATAATATATTTATGTAATATATTATATAATATATATTTTATATATTATATATATATATTTTGGCATATATTTAAGCTTTATATATTATATATATATAATTTTTAAATTAAAATATATTAATTATATAAATATATATATATTGCTATATTAAAATTTATAAATTATATATATTTTTATTATATATATATTTATATATTTTAATATATTATTTTATCTATATTTATACTGCACACACACATAACCACCACCACAAACACAAAACACACACACCACACACACAAGCCTGTATATAATACAATATAATAAAATTGTATAAAAACTGTGATATATATATATTGTTGGTGTGTGTGTGTTATAAGGGTATAGAACCTATCAAAATGGTTTTGCGGGGTATGATAGGGTTAATGGCGTGACTCTTTTTTGGGGAGTCGTAAAACACAAATTGGAACACAGGAGACAATGTTAAATATATGGGAAAGGCGGTCGGTCAGGTAAAAGGGCCCCCAAGGAGAGGGGCTGGCCCCCCTTCCCGCGGTCACTGGCACAAAAACTAAAGGGTCAAACGAGTCAGATAAATTGTCATCTACGCCCTCGCTGAGGAAGGGTTTTTTTTGGGACGGATCCACTTTGTAAACCCACGGGGTCCACTGGAAAAGAAATAGACCTATTATATGTATATTTGGGCCACCTACTCGTGCCTCGCCCCGGGGCTAAGGGTGCCCTCCCCTGGCTGGTCGTCTCTTCTGTGCTTGTCCTGGTGCATCTTTGTGGGCTCGTCCCTTCGCCCTCATCCCCTGGCCTCTGTAATCTGTCTGTCCTCTTCCACACATCCTCGAAATTTCCGCACAGGTCCTCCTTGACTTCGGTTTCTCTAGATTTCCTCGAGTCCTGTCCACGCCTACTCGGCGGCGTCCTCGCCCAACGTCCTCACAGATCTCGTCCGG
>NC_051387.1:31178792-31201292 GCF_015228065.2 Penaeus monodon | reverse complement strand
ACTATTATTATTATTATTGTTCTTCTTCTTCTTCTTCTTCTTATTATTATTATTATTATTATTGTTATTATAATAATAATAATATTATTATTAAAAGGAATATTCTTATTCTTATTCTTATTCTTCTTATTAATAGGAATATCCTTATTATTATAATAATAATAATTATTATTATTACTACGACTATTATTATTATTATTGTTATTATTATTATCATTGTTATTATTGTTACTATTGTTATTATTGTTACATTCATTATTATTATTATCAAAATTGCTATTATTTAAAAATTGTTATCATTATTGTTACTATTACTATTGGTATTACTATTATTTTCATTTTTTTTGTTATTATTATCATTATTATTATTGTTTTTATTTATTATTAATGTTATTATTATTATTATTATTATTATTATTATTATTATTATTATTATTGATGATGATGGTAATGATAAAGGTAATAATGGAAATATTAATATTAATAGCAATAATAACTATAACAATAATGATAAGAATGATAATAATAGTAATAATAATAAAAACAATAAATACAATTTTATTGATAATGATAGTATTAGTAGTGCTGCTTGTCCCGCTCCTAATAATAACGATGATAATGATGATGATGATGATGATGATGATGATGATGATGATGATGATGATGATGATGATGATGATGATGATGATAATAACAATAATAGTAATAATAATAATAATAATAATAATAATTATAATACAATAATAATAATGAAGATAATAATTAATAATAATAATAATAACAATAATAATAATAATAATAATAATAATAATAATGATAATTAATAATAATAATGATAATAATGATAACAATAACAACACAACAAAAATAACAATGCTGATACTAATCATAATGAAAATAATTATAATAATAACATGATAATAATAATGTTGATAAAAATAATGATAATAATTGTAATAATAGTTATCTTTATTATTATTAATATCATTATTGTTATTATTATTATTATTATTATTATTATTATTATTATTATTATTATCATTATTATTATTATTATCATTATTATAATTATTATTATCATTATTATTATTATTATTATTATTATTATTATTATTATTCATGTAAGTCGACCAAACTATAATGGAATGGTGGTGTAATAAGAATACCGCACTTTTTTCCTAATGATAAGAAATTATGATTGTGCCTAGCCATGGTGCCAACAGATATAGTAATAAGATGTATAAATAAATAAAAAAATAAAAATATAAAACCTGGAACAATGTCATTATTAATTATTAGAAGGATAACAATATTTAATACTCAAACGCAATGGCAATGGATTTAAAAATGGGAAAGAAAATAGATATGCATACATCAAACACGACCCCATAATAAAATAAGAATAATAAAAAATAAACTACTTTGTGAAGTAAGTGGGACTAACGTATATAAACATATAATGAAATAATAAAATAGTATCTCGTCAGTAGCTAAATAATAAGTAATAAAAAATTAATATTATATATATACTAATATATATATATAATATTATAATATATCATTATATATTATCATATATATATATATTTATAATAATATATATATAATTATATATATATTATTATATATTATATTATTATATAATTTATTATAAAACCAATAAATAATAATGGTAATGTATAATAAGAATATATGATTATAATGATATAATGAATAAAATTAATAATACCAATAATGATTTAAAAATAAAATAAATAGATAAATAATAAAATAATAATGACATAATAATAAAATAATAATAATAATAATGATAGTAATAATAATAATCATAATGATAATAATAATAATAATAATAATAGTGATAATAATAATAATCATATTAATAATAATAATAATGATAATAATAATGATAATAATAATAATATGATGATAATAATCATAAGTGATAAGACAAGTATAATGATATATATACATAATAATAACTATAATGATAATAATAATATAATAATAATAATAATAGACTATACTATACTATATAATATCCATAACCTAATAATTATAGTAATGATGAAAATAAATAATCAAATGGTAATCATATTAGTAATAATAATAATATAAATAATAATTGTAATACCATATCGTTAATAATATATATAATAATAATAATAACTAATAATAAAATATAATAATAATATATATGATAATAATATAATAATATAATGATAATATGATTATAATAATCTTAACGATATAATGGAAGGATAAATGATACTATAACAAACAATAATATAATGATAAAATAATAATAATAATAATATAATAATAATAATATAATATAATAGTATATATAATAATAATAATAATAATAATATAGATAAACATATGATAGATAATAATATAATTGATAATACACAATAATGCCTATAGTCATAATATCCGGTAATATAATGACTTCCCCTATATAATGAATTCCTTTATGTAGCCGTTAATATATTAACGTTTAATAGAAAGTATATATCAATTACATATTTTAGCTAAATTGCATATTTGACTATTATCCATTTAAAATACATACTTTTCATACAAATAAATGCTATGATAATAATGATACTATACACTAAGCATGATAATAATAATAATAATAATGATGATAATAATAATAATAATGATAATAATAATAATACAATATATACTAATAATAATAATAATAATAAGTATGTAATGATATAATACTAAGATAATAATAACAGTATACTAACAATAATAAAAATAATGATGATAATAATTATAATTTATACCTAACACAACAACAACAATAATAATAATAATATAATAATAATAATAATCATAATGTTAACTATGATAATGAGATACTGATAATAATTGATTAAGACGATATAATAATGATAAAAAGATATATCAATGATAACAGTTAAATAATATCAACAACAACGCAAAAACAGCAGCACCAACAACAACAATAATAATAATATGATAATAATAATAATATAATAATAATACTAATAATAATAATAATAAATAATAATAACAATAATAATAACAACGAACAATAATAATAATATAATTTTAGTTTATTATTATAACAATAATTTTTATATATTGATACTGATAATATAAGTAATAAAAATGATATGATAAATAATAATCAAAATGATGAGGATGCTGATGATTATATGATGATGATTATTATGATGATAATAATGATTTTTATGATAATAATATTGCTGTAAGGATAATAAGATAGAAATATGATGGTAATGTTTAATGATAATGATCATAATAATTATTATGATAATGATAAAATAATAATAATAATAATAATAATAATAATAATACTAACAATAATGAGATAATGATAATACTAATGATAGTTCATAATAATAATAGTAATAATATAATAAGGATAATAACGTAAAATAATAATAATAACAATAAGGATAATAATATAATAACAACGATAATATGATAATTAGAATCAATAATACATAATAATAATAACAACAACATTCTGGTAATAATGGTAGGGGGAAAGATGTGATGATGGATAGAAACTATGAGTGTCATATTATTTAAAAACAAGATAATAAATAATGATGGTAATGATAATAATACCAATATATTAATGATGATAAATGATACTAAATAATAAAATAATAATAAAATAGATTATAATGATAAAAAACTAATAATGACAATAAAAAAATAATAATTAATGATAATATATAATAATAATAGAAAATAAAATGATAACATTATAGAGGATATGAGTATGAATTATTAGTTATGTGTTGTTGCAATTTAATGAATGATAATGATAATTATTAAACAATGATAAAAATAGTAACAAATAATGAATAATTATTATTATTTATAATTTTTATAATAATAGACAACAACCAATAAGATCAATAAACAATAATATGAGCAATAATTAAAAATAATTATATATATTAATAACGAGAGCAATAGTTAAAAGCGATGAGTGTATAATATATATTAGATGGTATAATAATGATAACAACAAGTGAAATTAGATATTAATGATGAGAACGCAAACGCTTATAGTATATTAGAATGAGTTCTACGATACTGAGATGAGCATTATATATATTCCAAAATTAAGGTAATTAATAATGACATAAATGTAAAAGTGTGTAATAGTTAAGTAGACAGTAATAAGTGATTAATGTGGAGTAATGATTGAATGTACAGTCGTGAGAGAATGACAATAACAATAATAGTAATATCATAAATAATATATAATAGTAGTAATGGTAGGGAAATTAAAAATAATAATAATAATAATAATAACAGCAATAAGTAATAATACTAATAATATAATAACATAATAATAATAGTAATAATGAATAATGATAATAAATACTTAATCATAATAATAACATAATATACTGATAATAATAATATTAAATAATAATATAACAATGATAATATAATAACAACACAATATGAGTAGTAATAGTAATAATAATACTAATAATGATGAAAATAATAATAATAATAATAATAATCAACAATAATACGATAAGAATCAACATATAAGTGACTAATAGCAATATAATGATAATGATAATAATAATAAGTGATATAATAAAAAATAGATATAAAAAAAGTAATAGCAATAATAGTAAAAATTATAATAATTATGGTGAGAATAATAAAATTATAACAACAAAAGCAACAGGAAAAAATAATAATTACATAAGAAAATAAGAAAAAAATAAAATAGAAATAATATTTATGCCTATACCACTCCACCTCCACACCCGACTCTCACTCCTTTAATCAGCTGACTCAATCTCTATAATTAGCATAAAATAATAATAATCACACAACAACCAACAACCACCAACTAAACATACACTAATATACATAACCAACCAACCCAACCAACATCACACACATCCACACGCATCACACCGAGAGCGACTAGACCGCCGACGGGGCGTCGCATGGCCGCGACATCCACCCTTCAGTCTTCGCGCCCACGAGTATCCCTCGAGGCGAGTCATCCATGCAGTCCCATGGCCCATTTCTAGTTCCTCTCGACAGGATATCGTCGAGCTGCCCAAAACATGATCATCCTAGGTTGTACCCACAGAGTCCTCCTCCACCCAGGTTTTGTCTCGCAAACATGCTAAAATGCTAAAGCATACAAGCAGGCCGCATAAGTGACATTCCAAGGACTACAGACACACTAGCGATGCGCAACATCTCGCGGCAAATTCAAGAGTCGGAGACCTTAATCTTGCCTAGTGTTGCTCCACCTGACTTTGGCTAGTAGCTCTTGCCCAGTATCCGGTCCATACAAGTTTGAAAAGTGTTGGTGCAAGGACACAGCCTTGCCTCACCACCTGAATTAACAGGGAAGAAGTCGACATACCCGCACCACACTTTACGTACTTTCAGTACCAGTATAGAGGCTTGCTATCATAGGCCCCAATAAACCTGTGTCGACATCCCCTGAGCCCCCTCCACGGACTCGCACCATATCTGACCTTCCCCCCGTATGCCCGTCCAGTCAAAACGCCTCTTCTCTTGTGACGAGATGACTCATGTACTGAAAACGCTGTGCCACGCACCCTCCAACGCACGGCCAACATTCAACCCTTACTCGACCGCGCGCCCTCAGTCACCTCGAACGGCCCATTGTGGACTTGCACGAGATAAAAATCCCAGACTTGACCCTCGGTACTCTCGACTGCCTCATTACCAACTCACCTCGTCCCCGCCGCTCAGCCTATCGCCCGTGACACTCCCGATATACTCACGACATACACATCCAATGGGCGTCGTCGAACACCCTTGACCTGGTAATGCCCTGAGCAGCTGCTAATCGCCACGTGCTCGGTTGCCTACACATACCCGATCCCCTTTTTCCCTCTCCCAGAGAGGCATGACCACGCCCCTCATCGGTCAGGGGAAACTGGTACCCAGACTGCCCAGTCAGAAATGTATGCACCGACCCGAGCCACTAGGTTTCACCCCCCCCCAGCCTTCCGCCCTCGTGAACTTCGGTGTGCATCACGCATACAGCTGCACTGTGACTCACCTGCATCCAAGCTAACTTTGCAGGGTCCTACCCATGCTAGCAACACTGTTCAATACTCAGGCCCAACGTTCAACTGAACCCCACATGATTGAGATGATCCGTCCTCCCTTTCAGACTGCAGGGCATCTGTGAGAGGCTTAGATTTCAGTTTTCTCAGGGACTATGACTCACACCGGCAAGGCAGTGCGTCACACAACCGGTCAAACCTACTACCAACGGAATGGCCCTTCTATCAATCCTAACGCAAGCACTTACCCTGATGAACATGTTCCCTGCTGTCCTCCCCTCCCCCTCAGCCCCCCATTGCCCGCCCCTCCTGCGCCCCTTTGCACCTGGGAACAGAGCCCACGACGCCCTTCGCGCACATCGCTGCAGTGCGGCCCTCTAACTGTAATCCACGGCAGATATGCAGAACCCCTTCTCGCCCTTATCCCCTCAGTGGCGTCACAACACATGTACTCCGGAGCCTCGCTTCAAGTGCTATACGCCCCTTGAAGAGTTCCACACAAGCCAACTGGAGTCCATCAGGTTTGTTGATTTCTGTGAATCGGTCAGAGAAATTAGCCATGGTGAACCCACCAGGGCCACAGGGGAAGCACACTCGCTCCTCAAACACCTCCTCAGCTCCCTGTCATGTTGAACACACCACCAGACCTATTGCGTCGTGGCCACAAGGTCTCTGCACTCCAGGTAAACCACTGCAGTTCTGTAGATACCTCCAAGCTCGTGCTCACAACAAGAACTCGTGGTCGACTCTCCCTTCTGGCCAACACTGTAGCCACTCATCCACTGTACCCAAGTCTAGCAGATGCCGGCGTTGAGCCGCTGGTACACCAGGAGCCAGTGATCTCCACTTTTCTGCGACCCTAGCAAAGTCCCAGAGAAGGAGGCTAATTCTTGCTGCTGAGCCATTATCCTCCGCCGCATGGTGGCCAACAGACTCTCGTAGCCATCCATCGGCCCAACCTCACCAGCCCGGATCCACAGATGAAGATCCTCAACACATGCAAAATATCTTGCCCCGAACAGAGGGCAATCGTCTGCACCGATCTGCGAGTTTGGCGTAGAAACGTCCTCCTCTCACACAAATCATTTTATACTAAACCCATCTCAAGTACGGACAGCGTATAACAGCAATAAGAACACTGAATGCCAAAACCTCGCTCAGTCTCCAATTCCATACAACACCCTATACGCTCAATCAACTGGTGTAATCACACCCATTACCAACTACCGAGAGGCTGAAGTGTCCGGCTCGGGTATTTTGGGCTCACCTTGGAGGGTGGTGACCTATGATAGCGGTCACTGTTCCAGTAGTAGGTGTAACCACCCACACTGATCGTGCCGCTACCTAGGTCTTCTCAGCTCTGAAGAGGGCAGCCACCTCAACTCTCCAGTTGTCTCAAGTTCCCGTGATAGCAGGGTAGACCGCTCTGCCTGCCGCGAAGGACCGGATGTGGTTTCCAGCGCTACCTTGATTAATTTGTGGTGGTCATCCGGGTGCACTCCACCTCTGGCCGCCCCGCCGAGCAGCGCCCCAAATAAGCTGTGGGACCACCCATCTGCCTGTGGGGTTTCTTCAAAGGCTTTGCCCCACAAGCTTTGTTGGTGTGGTTTGGCGCCTGCGGGGCCAGGGTGTACTGATGTATACTCTCGTTCCAATCCTGCACCTGACATTTGCCCCAAGAAAAATCTCAGCGGATCCCACATAGCGCCGCCTCTTTATTTGCTGTCGTGGGAGGGACAACATCCTCCCCCCAGCATTTCCCATTTATTCTGACGTTGCCGAGGGTGTTTTCTGAGGGGAGGAATGGTGTGCAAGGCCGTAAAAAAAGGGAAGCATCCTCCCCCCAAGCTGCCCCTTTTACCCCAGGTGTGCTAGGTAGTTAGGAGTTGGTACAGAGTCCAGAAAAAAACAAAAAAGAGCAGTCCAAACTTCCGGTGGGCCATAGCTTTCGTACTCCTGGGCCTCCTGCTGCTCCGGGATCCCCCACGATTTACCTGGGACGCAGGTGCACCAGTACCCTGGGTAGCTAGACAGGAGACACTGCAGAAGTCTTGATGACAACAACATAAATAATATAATGAAATGATAACAATGTACAATTAGAAAGAATATGATATTTCATAATATAAACAATATTTCCATAATAAGAAAGTGATTCACTACAATATTTTTCTCACTACAATACCAACCCACATGTATACATCACAGTGCTTCTATGATGATATTCTAAGATAATCATTATTACATAACAGATAATTATATCAGAATAGTATTAATGGTAATAAAAAAGGGGAAAAAATAATCATAATAATAACCAGCAATTATATTAATTTATATTTAATGAGAATAATAATAGCAATGTTATTTAATGATACTACTACACTAATCCAATTCCTTATTAATGATAAAATAAACTATTACCATACCGCACATAATGCATAATTTTGATAATATGCAATGATAATAATGATAATAATAATAATGATATAATAATAATAATAATAATAATAGCAATAATGATAATACATTAATTTATGTCTATCAATCAAATGGTAATGATACGATTGATAATAATAATAATGATACTATAACAAAACAATACAATAATAATAATAAATAATTTAAATAATCCAATAACAATAATAACTAATCAGCAAAATAATCAATGAGCACATTATGATAATTACACCAATGATTATGTTATGTATAAACCGCTCATCGTTGTTATTGACTTTCAAACAACTATTAATCAGTCCAATGATCAAGTTTAGGTGTATAGTACTCGCGAAAAAAATACATATCTGTCCAACTGAAAATGAAAAAAATGTCAACGATTAATATATCCCATTAAAGATAGCAATGACGATGAGAATGTATCGGCTGAAAAATAAATATATCTATTGTAACAGGGTATAAATCAACATGAGCAAGACGCTGTAATCTACCAGCAATAACTAATAATAATACCAGCCAAACGACGTGCAGCCGAGGAAGAGGATCCACGACAAATTTGCATTCTAATTAGTGATTCCCAAAGGCAGTATCCTAAACAAAATGTCCGCCCAGCACGCGAACCATGTGCCGAGCAGATAACTACGTTATTAGTAGGAATATATCTTTTTTCTTTATATATACCCTAGAGTGGACACAGGCAAAATGAACATATGGAGAAAAAGATGACAACCGCACGAAAACTAACAGCGTTACAACTGAGTGCTCTCGCGAAGAGCGACTCGCACTTAACCACCATTAATATTATTAGAGGTACGCTAAACAAGATATAAAAAGAGAAATACAGTGCTAATAAATTCTCGCGTGCGGGATTATGAAATCCGTTTTGATTTTACTTTGAGGGCAAACATAAACAGCGATCGTAGTAAAACTGGAATCATACATTTAAATGAAACCTAAATTTGGGGGGGGGGGGGGACATTTGGACGGGGAATGAATGGTTGGGAAGCGATGTGAGCGAGGGCTGGGGTCCTGCGTCTTCCGGACGGAGACAGCCAGCATACGCGAACTTTAGCATACTAGCCATACCGTATAATAAGGATTAAAAGAAACACACACACGCTGTGTATATATAAAATATGAACCACACCACACCATCACACCACACAACAACCAACACCACACATATATAGTATATATAATAATATATCTATAATATATATATATAATTTATATATAATGCTGTGTGTGTGTTGTGTGTGTGTGTGTGTAGTGTTGTGTGTTTGTTGCGTTTCGTGTGTGTCTTATTATATATATACTACTATATATACTATATACTCTATATATGTGTATATATATAATATACCCCACATCATCTGCATAACACCAATACCAACACCACACCCACCCTATACTATATAATATATCTATATATATTATATATATAGAATATATGATACTATATATACTATATATATACACACACACCACACACACACACACACACACACTCACACACACCACACACACACATATATATATATATATATATATATATATATATATATATATATATATATATATGTGTGTGTGTGTGTGTGTGTGTGTGTTGTGTGTGTGTGTGTGTGTGTGTGTGTGTGTGTGTGCGTGTGTGTGTGTGTGTGTGTGGTGGTGTGGGTGTGTGTGTATGTGTATATTATATATGTATATATATATATATTCATATAGTATTCTTATATATATATATCTTATATTTAAATGTATTATATTTATATAATATATATATATATCTATATATATTATATTATATATTGTAAAGGGTTTTTTAGTGTGGTTTCACTATTTTTATTGTGCGTGCGTGTTTTGTTGTGGTGTTTGGTGTGTCGTATGAGATGTATGGTTCATTTGGTTCACCTCCACCCGTTCGTGACGGCAGCTTCTGAGTCCACCAAAGCACTCAGTGTCGACCATGGTCCGGTGTTGCCATCATTCTATGGTCTGCCACTTAATTCCGCGAGCTCCACATCTGGTGAACGCATTGTAATTTTGTTTACAACTTTGTGTATTTTCTGTGATATACTGTTGGTGAATTGATTTAAGAAATATACAGCAGTGAAGTGCAATGAACCGAAGTGATGGAAGGAAACTGTTTTAAAATTAACTTGTCTTATTGCCCTCCTATTATTTTAAAAGAACTGGGCTACATTGTTGATAGCTTGCAGCCCGCTCCACCAGTGGCTCCTTTTAGGACGAATCTACTCCAGGTGCCTGAACTAAGGCTGCCTGGTGAAACCTTCACTCCGTGTTTCCACGACATTGTCACCGACAACTTACTGCAATGACGATTTTTTTTTGTTTATCTTGTCTTTGTGTATTTGTACATTTTTGAGGAATATAACTATGAAAGTGCAATATCGTATTTCATATGATCTACATCCAGAGGATCCCAAAAAATAAAAGAAAAAAAACCAGGGTTAATTAAATAAATAAAAAGAAAAACAACATATATATATTACATATAGTATATATATATTATATATATTTTATATATATTTTATAATATATGTGTATATATATATTTTAATATATATGAAATATATATATGTATATTATATATTTTTATTATATTTAAAATATATGTATATATATATGTATATATATAATATTTGTAAAATATATTATATATTTATATATAATTATTTTAAAATTTTATAAATTATTAATATTATATTTATAATAATATATATATACTTATATAATAATTTTAATAATATATATAATAATATATTTTTTTATTTTTATAATATATTTTAAACATAATAATAAAATTTAAATATATATAATTTTTTTTCAAATTTATATATATATAATATATCTTTATAAAATCTATATATATATATTTTAAAATTTATTATATCCATAAATACAAGTATTAATTTTTTTAATATTTTTGATTAATATTATTTTATATATTTTATACATATTATTCCTATAATCTATATTTCTTTAAAACCTATATATATAAATTATATAATATATTTTAAATTTTTATTTCTTAAAAAATTTTATTATTATTTATTTATATTCTATTTTTTACATATTTCTTAAATTTTATATAATTATTTTTCTATTTATATATATAATATCTTATAACCCTATATTTTTTCTATATAATTCTATTTTATCTATATAAAATTCTTTTATTTTAAATTCTATATTTAATATTTTTATAATTATATCATTTTCCTTTTTATTTTCAAAAATATATATATTTTATTTTTTTATTTTTTAATATAAATACACCACACATATATATAATATAATATTATATATTAATATTTTTAATATATATATTAAATTACACACACCACTATATATATATATATATATAATATATATTATTATATTTATACTATTATATATATTTTTATATATATATATTATACAATAAAATATAATTTATATATTTATACTATATATATTAATTATATATATATATTTTATATATTATAAATGTATATATATTAAATTTATATTAATAATATTTATAAAATATATATTATAAATATAATGAGAGAGAGGGGGGAAGAGATGTATATTTTTAATAATATGTATGTATTATGTATTTATGTATGTGGTGTGTGTGTGTATGAATAATATATGTATATATACATATTTATATATACATACACCAACCAACATAAAACCAAACACACACAACATCCTCAACATACAATATTCATATATAGCATGAATACATATATTGGTAAAAAATTATGTTTTGTATACTACACAAACACCACACACAACACACACACACACACACACACCACCATAATATATATTATATATATATATATATTACAAATACGGATATATATGTAATATTGTGTAATGTTGTATATTATGTGTATTATAGTAGTATGTTTGTATTATGTTTGTATTATGTGTAGTATTGTTGTATTAGTGTATGTAGGTGTTATGATGTTTATGTGTATTTGGGTTTTGGGTATGTATTGTGTGTATTAGGGTGTGTGTTGATGTGTGTGTATTTATGTGTGTGTATGTATGTGTGTATGTTGTGTGGTATGTATGGTTGTATTTATGTGGTATTATGTGGGGAGATGGTGTGTATGTATGTGTTGTATGTATTTGTGTTGTTGTGTTTTGGTGTATTTTGGGTGCATTTTGGGGTTGGCATGTTTTGGGGTTTTATGTATAGTTGTAGTTTATGTGTGATGTATGTGTGTGTATGTTGTGTGTGATGCATGTGTGTGTATCAGTGTGTGTATGTATTGTTGTTTTGTGGTGTATGTATGTGTGGTATGTATTGTGTGTATTATGTGTTTTAGTATGTGTGTTGTAGTGTGTGTATTTTGGGTTTGTGTATTATGTGTAGTATTTATTATTGTGTGTATTATGGTATTATGATGTTGATGATTGTAGTATGTATGTTTTGTATGATGTGTATGATGTGTATGATGTATTTTTATTAGTATGTGTAGTATGCTGTGTATGTATGTATTGTTGTATGTTATGATATATGTTATGTTATGTGTGATGTATTATGTGTATGTTGTAGTTATGGTATGTATTAGTTTTAGTATATCATTTATGTTGTGTATGTGTGTGTGTATGTGTTTATGTTTGTGTGATGTATGGTATGTATGTATTATGTTATGTATGTATGTGTGTGTTGTATGTGTGTTATGTATTGTTGTAGTATGTGTGGGTAGTAGTGTTGAAATGTATGTGGTGTATGTATTTTTTTTTATGTTGTGTGTGTTTTTTGGTGTTGTGTATGTGTGTGTGATGTGTGTGTGGTATTGTGTTTATGTTCTGTGTGATGTATTTGGTGTGTTTGTATTTATGGTGTGTAGTATGTGCGTGTAGATGGGGTTGTATTAGTTGTGTTGTATTGGTGATGTATTTGTGTATTATTGTGTGTAGATGGGGTGTATTATGTTGTGTATGTTGTGTGTGTAGTATGTATGTATGTATGTATGTATTATGGGGATGTGTTATGTATGTTGTATTGTGTGGTTTAAATTGTTGTGAAATATATTATAATTATATATATATTTTAATAATATATATACATTAATATATATATATATATATATATAATTTAATAATATATAATATATTTATATATTACCACCACAAAAACAGGGGCACACACACGCACACACACACACACACTATTTAAATATAATATTAATATATAAAATATTAATAAAATATGTTATATTTTAATATATATAAAATATATTATTAATATAGTATTAATATACTTGTCAACCTTACGTGGGAAGCCCGGGATTACACTTCACACCTCCGTCCAAGTGCTGCCTTCCCTTGGGCAGGACGCGATGCAGCCCGGCTTTCTCTTTTCGCACAGGAACAAACATGCCGCCCTCGAAGGAACCACCGTAAATAGACAAAGGACAACGGTCCCGTAAGGCATAGAATAGGAGTCATGGCAGACAGCCCAAGCCCACACAGGGATCCAGCCCACCACCGACTCGTTCCTCCAACCAGGGGGTCTCAAATGGTGGTCTCATATCTGTCTCAAGAATAAACCAGGCAACTAAGCCCCGTTTCACTGACCCACCCAAGTCCATCTCATCCATCTCCTTACATCTGGTAACAGCGGGTGGTCGATACTTACACCTGTGGCTGCCATGGTTTACTCGTTACTCTGGCGACCTGCGTGCGCTTCCAAAACTCGCGTGTCCGCTTTACATCTGGTGGCTTGCGGTGGTCCCTCGCTTACATATATAATGTGTGTGTGTATTTTCCAATGCCATCATATGGTTCTGAGTGTTGGGTGCTGAAGAAATAGACAAGAAAAAGATCACTAGTTTTAGAATGTAATGTGGTAACAGTGACGAGTACTACGTATCAACTATGGAGCAGAGAGAAACGATGATGAAGTGGCTTGAGAATAAATTGTAAAGAGCGGCTGTGTTGGACACTTGAACAAAAGGAATTAAAGTTTATTGGTCATCGTAGATGATGAAATAAGTATATGAGAACAACTTGCTGACGAGAAGATGGTGATAAGAGAACAGAGGAAGAGCAAACCGCAGACAGACTGAGGCGCAACATTACAGATATTTGCGGGTTAATCGATGTGCGCAAGTGGAAAGAAAAGCGCAAAGTGTCGAGTTGAGGTGGCGAATGATGTGGTGTAGAGGTCCCGGCTGCTCAAACATGAGCCTACCGTTATTGATGATGATTAATATGCATATATATATCTATATTATATATATATATATATATAGAGAGAGAGAGAGAGATAGTGTGTGTGTGTGTGTGTGTGTGTGTGTGTGTGTGTGCGCACGTGCGTGCATGTGTACGTGTGATCGTGTGGGTGTGTTTGTGTGCATCTTTGTTTGTGTGTGTGTGTGTGTGTGTGGTGTGTTGTGTGTGTTTGTGTGTGTGTGGTGGTATAAGATGTGGATAATTTCTATTTTCTGTTACGAGTGATTGGATAATTCTATTTCTGTTACACTCGATGGCCCTCGTGGCTGGTTTACGCGGAGCAGATCCAATCCCAGTATACATAAACCGACCCGCTCGAGGGACGATTATGCGGAGGGGTCCATTTTATTATCGACCTCGTTTGACCGGGAGTTCGTAGCTAACGCTACCACCGACGCTAAGGTGCAGCCCTCGCCTATCGGCGTCCCGTGTGGCGGCCTGAGCCTCGACCTCCGCGCGAACGCTTTACCCCTTTGACAAGTCCGTAGCGTAGTCGTAGGCGTGGTGTTCACCCACTTTACTGTGTTTTTTGCGTCCCTGTCAGCCACTGTAATAAGTACGCATCTGCCGTTTTATAATCTGGCGGCAAGTGCTCGAATGCTGTTGCATCCTTTTGGCATGCAACACGAATGAATAACCCGAGAAAATTGCTCGAACCGGCTTCACGGCTTAAAATGTCTAAAAAAACCATGGCTGATAAAAAACCAAAAACATGGCGTAAGTACACGTTTTGGGGGTGGGCCCCTTTTCCTTATTTCTTTCCCTTCTTCTCCCATATATGGTGTTAAGCCAAGTGTTTTTTTTGGGTGGGAACAGGTGTCTAATGACACACAAGCGTGGCACGTAATTGCTTCACACTAATTCCTAATCACCTCGAGGTCGCGCGTGTCAGGTGTGTGATCGGCAAGTGTAGCAAGTCAAATAGTACACTGTGAATATCGTTCGTTTAGTTAATGTAATTAATTCTATTTTCTCTCGTTTTTAGAGATTTTATATTGTTTCATCTGCAGCGAATATATAACGCGTTTCGTGCGTTTTTATCTTATCACGCAAATACGTCATTTAATTTTTCCTCCCCCTCGCCCAGACCTGACCAGTACCTTTCTTTTCGTCTTGTGGTCACTTTGGTAATTAGAACAGTTATTATCCCCGTCCTTGGACCCTGACGCTCACTTTCTCTTTCCCCGCCGTGGCGGGGGTGGGAAGTGTCTGATGAATGCGATGGTATCCTGTATTTTAGGGTGTTATTTTTGTTGACGCCATTGGGAATTAAACCAGAGCATTGTTTACATTGCTTTTTGGTGGACACGTTCTAGTCACAGCGTCTAAAGCGTGAACACTTAATCGCACTTTCAGTGATCAAATTGTGATTATGTGAATATAGCGTAGGTCTCGTCTTCCCCCATATCATAGTGCACAGGATTGCCCGATATATTACCCCGGGGGTTGCATAAACGCCTCTAATCTGTGCTACCGTCGTTCGAAGAGTCTAGTACAATAAACGCGAAATTAATTCGGTGCTCGGCTCCCTTTGAGTCGGTGTGACCCGGCGTTATGTGCGTTCATTATTGTAGGACTAGGGTTTAAGCTAGAATCAACTTATTCACTTATTAATCACGACCTTTCTCGACCCTCCTCAGTCGCTTGCATGTTTGGTAGCACCCCAGAGCGTTTTGTGTGATTCGTGGAAAATTTATATTATCCTTCGGGAAATTTATCGTGAGCGCATCCATCACAGATACCAGAAGCGAGTCATGGTGTGAGTTACTTATATTGCGCGTGGACTCGAGTCACTTCTTCTATACGGCATTTGGGTATAGGGATCGCCCGCCGATTAAGATGTGTTTTTATTGAGTCCTGACATGCAAGCTAGACTTGGTACCATCGGTAGTTTCATATTTCTGACACCCGAGAGCGATTTGCTTGATAAAAACGTTGGCGATATTTTTTTATGTCAGCGGATTCCTTCGTGCGTACATGTCTGTGCGGCTATCATGATATGTTTTTTTTTTTTTTGAATTCCATGTGGTAGGTTGAAATAATCTTAAAATAGCTATCATTGCTGACTGTAACTTCAAGTTTTGTTATAGGTGAACGTTAAATTCGTTTTTGTGATTCATGTGCGTCGTGTGTCGGTCACTCGTCGCTTTCTCCTCATTAACCTAGCTGTCACTCAACGCGCATACACGCGTGCTGTTGTGGACGAGGGCCGGGCTCGAACATGATGTACAAGTTACATCTATTTCTTTTTTTCTGTGGGACGGGACTGTGGTTCAAGAAGTTCCCTCGCTGATTGTCTCCCGATCTCTTGTATCCACTTATCTATCTCATATCTGATCAGAGGAGGTTGGTAGCTTCCACGCTAGGTCCTGCGGGCCGCATATGAACGTCTCCCTCGTGCGTGATTTTCTTCTTTATCTTTGTGAAACACACACCAAAAAAGGATGAATAAATCGCAAATTTTCTTTTTTTTTAATTAAAGGTGCCGTGCTAGTGGTAGATACAACCCTTCCTTCTCTGTTTGCCTTTCTGTTTGTCTCTTACTCTGGGCCCTTACATGTATGATCTTGTTCCCCGACTATATAATTGCAAGTCAGTGGACCGGCGCACGACAACCGAAGGAAGATCCTGACTACAGTTCCGGTCAGAGGCCTAAGGATGCCGTGGGAAGGGACGTCTCGAAGATCGCCATAGGCCCGCGTGACCAAGTTTTTCGTCAGAAAAGGTGTTAAGATCGCCAACAAAAACAGTGTAATTGTACAGGCGTTGCCTGCCGGACTCCCCGTAGATCAGCGACCAGCTACCTGTTGCGCAGTACCACAGTCGTCCATGGTCGGTGGCGTGGATGTGCATAGGCGACGCCTGGGGGAGCGCCTGCAGACAACCATGGGGTCAAGACTCCAGGAGCTCGTAGCGCAGGTAATCGAGCCGACTGAGATGCCGGCAACGCCGCCTGCCTGACGCCCCGTAGATCCAGATGAGACACTGTAGCGTAGGACATGATGGACATAGCATGGAAGTGCGCTGCGCAGAAGGAGCTCGCACTTGACTGCGGAAGTCTGTGAGGATGTGTGGACAAAGTGGGACCCTCGCCGAGTTAGGCCTGGTGACATCGAGGACTACAAGGAAGTCCTAGAGAAACGATTCCGAGTCAAGACTTGTTGTGCGAGGATTATCGAGGACGTTGTGGAACATCGAGGACGGACACTTTACAGGCCGAGGACGCAGGAGATGAGGGACAACTGGACGAGCAGCCAGAAGATGCCACCAGGGAGCGACGTGCACGAGAACGAGACGAACACGTGAGGTTTAGGTCACCCTTGAAGGCGCCTCGGTGTGCGGCGCGAGGCGCGAGTAGGTGGGACGAGTCGCAATATACGAGTGTGGAATGATTTGTCCATTTCTGTTAGAGGATGTGGATAATTCTCTTCTGTTTACGCAGTGGACCACGTGCTGGTTGCCACGCGGATCACAAAGTCCTCAGATAAGAACCACCCGCTCTAGCGAGGGCGGGGTCCACGACATCTCATATATAAATCTGACCTCGTTTGACTGGGGAGTTCGTGTGAATGCACCCGACGCGTTAGGGTCGCTCGCCCTCCAACATCTCCTGGCGAGCTGGTGTGCGACTCGCGCATACCGTGCTTGCCCGTATGACTAGACATGTCTCGTGTTCTGATAACTAAGCTGTCCTGTGCAGACTCTCAGAAATAAAGAGTCAGCCGTTAACGACTGGTGATAGCTACCTCCTTTTCACCATTGTAGGCTAAGGAGACAGCCTTTTTACAGTGTGGTGGGTGGTGTGTGTGCTATTTGGTGTCTGTGTGATTTTGGTGTTTGGTATGTGGGTGTTGCGTTGTGTGTGAGCGTATGCGTGAGTGGTGTATGTGTGTGTGTGTGGTGTTGGATGTTTTGTGTGTGGTGTGTTGTGTTGTGTGCGTGGTTGTAGTGTGTGTGCTGGGTGTGTGTAGTATTCATATTGTGTTGTGTGTTGTTGTGTAATGTGTGTGTGGTGTGTATGTGTATGTGTGATGTGTGTGTGTGTGTGTGTGTTGTGTGTTTGTGTGGTTGTGTGTGTGTTATGTTGTGCGTGTGTGTGTGTGTGTTTGGTGTGCGTTGGTTTGGTATGTGGAGTGCGCTCTCTCTCTCTCCTATGTTTGTGTTGTGGTGGTGGAGTGTTTGTGTGTGTCTATGTGCGTGTGGGTGTAAGTATACATTTCGATATATATTTATTAAATTGTATGATAATACAAGGAATACATCCCTGCTCTTAAAACACTACATTTGGCAACTGTGTGTGCGTGTAATAAGACTAAGAGAGCACTTGATCTTTGGATGAAGAGGCTGTGTAGGATCCCTAATGCTGGAAAGCCGAGCTCCGCAGTTTGCAGTTTATTCTTTGAAATGTGGAAAATTTAATTTTTGAAAAAAAACAGTTACATTGGAAAATAGAGGATACGATACGATGCCCAATGTCCTTCACGGTGGAAAAAAATATAGATTGTTTTTTCTACGAGAGCTTAAGGGAAAAATGAGACGAAGAAAACAAACGCTGATACCTCTAGAGTTCCTCCTATTAACCGAGGAGACATAGAATCTAAGTACAAAGACCACTGGTGCATTTGCCTGTCGACTGAAAAGCATAACCGATTCATGAGCGTTTTCCTATGCTCTGCGAAGGACCTCTTGCGGCCGCGTGTTTGCCCCGAGCTCGCTAGTTTTCCGAGGTTAAGCGCTAATCCATTTCTCATTAGAGCACAAAGGGATGTCTGGTCCCGAAATTTCTTGGCTTTCTTTGATTTATCCTTACTCGATGCTTGCGGAACATCGGGGATGTCGTGAGATTTGGTATCATAATTGTCGTCTTTAGTTCATTGTTGTATCATTTCATTGTTTGTATCACTGTTTTTTCATTACCGCTTCGTTTGTATCATTACCTGCCTAAATGACCGATACGATATTTTACCTTCCGCATACAGTCTCTGATTTCTGGCTTAGTTTATGAATATTCTCCTGAGTACTGACATTGTCATGACTACCTTTACCATCAAAACTAGGCTGTAAAAACGTGAGTATTTTCATACCATATCAGGGGGCTTGGCTCTGCCGTGAACTTGCTGATTACGTTTGGACTACTAATTACGACATGGTTGTTCACTGCGAGGTATTTATGACTTTTTCATGTTGCATTAATCCTGGATGATGCATTTACAGAAATCAATCAAAACAAAGTAAAATTTCATAGTTCGGTGATTTATGATCCAGGGTATAATTATCTTCTATCGGATTTCCCAACTTTACTCATTTTACGACACACACACACGTGTTTATGTATGTGTGTGTGTGTGTGTTTATATATGTATATATATATTACACACACACACACACACACACACACACACACACACACACACACACACACACACACACACACACACACACACACACACACACACACACACACACACCAGCCATTCATTCCACTGCGTGACATAGGACTCGCTCAATTCATCATTGGCAGTACCACCCTTGCCTGATGGGTACCATTCCTATCAAAACGCAGCCCAGTTGAGCGACGCGGTGATTTCCCACACCTACGCTTGGCGTCAAGGCCATATACAGGCTGTAAGCCGGCAGTTGAAGCGCAGGCATTTTTAGAACTTCCGCGGTAGGGAAATAAACTCGTAATCACAAGGGTCGGAGTATAGTGCTTTAATTACTGGGTCATATATATATATATATATATATATATATATATATATATATAATATATATATATATATATATATATATATATATAACATATATTAATATATATATATATATATATATATATATATATATATACCTACGCACACACACACACACACACACACACACACACACACACACACACACACACACACACACACACACACACACACACACACACACACACACACACACACACAAACACATATACACACAAACACATATATGCATACACACAGTTTACACTGTATATAGATAGATAGGTAGATAGTGAGATTGTTTGATAGATATTCTGCTTCTACTGCTTTTTATTTATTTATCTGTTTATTCTTAGTTATTTATTTTTGGCCTTTCGATAACCGACAAAATAGTCTTCATCGACTTAACAGTTCCTCGGGGTTTGTCTGCTGCTCATCTATCAAAATGTTTAATAGGAATTATGTATGTAAATTGATCTAGCTTTAAACTCCTATATAGGGGGAGAGGTACGTCTGTATTTGTTCTACTTTCTGTTTTATTCATTTCCGCTACAGACTTTGATGTATGATGCTCCTTTGTCTGACACCAATTCGAAAATGATGTGACGAAAGATTAAAAGATTCAGAGTTTAATGTTAAACAGATTTGTAATCGAATAGCCGAGTCGAACAAAGCTTTAGCCTGTCAAATTTACAATTGTCAGGGTGTGAATGACAAAAAGTCTGCCGACATGTTTGTTCAGTGTAATGAAACACGCCTCTTTTGTCCCTTATTCCATAAAGACGGTCAGGTCAATCGGTTGGTCTCCCTCTGGAAGGTAGGTTCAAGCAGTCATGGCGCCGTTGGCACTCGTGAGTGCCGGTCGCAAAGGTCACTGGCTGCGTATACCCTCTCACCACCCCTGTAGCTGTTAGACATAAGCTCTAATATATACCGTCCGCGTGTTGGACTCCGTGGTGGGGGGAGGGGTATGAGAAGGTGAAAGAACTGCTTAATCACATGTCAACAAATCCACAAAAAAAAAGAAAACAAGAACTGACCTAAAAGATGACGAACCTTACAAGGCAATGACCATGGCAGTCACTCTGAAGCCATTTATGGTTTCTAGTGGCCCGAAAAAATCCAATGCACAGGCTGCTAAAACGACAGCGAATCCATCAACAAAACAAAACATACCTGTCCATGATATTGTTCAACATATGACCTCTCGTGCTGGATTCTCCAGGCCTGCACCCAAAACAGGGAGACCTCTGACTTCCCCTCAGACGTCCTCCCTGACCAGCCAAACCAGTAGCTGCTCCCTTGACCAAAGCCCAGAATCCATGCCGGGGCAGTCCGAAACAGTCTGGGCCGAAATTCAGTGGTGTACCTCATCACTGAATTCCGAATATAGGAGAACCAAGATGGTGCTACTTGCTTCTCAGTTTCATATGATGTGGAGCTGATCATATCACACTCACAGGCCGTGGGGGTTTGTCGAATGGCGAAAGGGAAGACTCCAACCAGGCCTGGTTGAGGTCCTTGTGACTTTGAAAGGAACCCTAATCACCACCCTTGATTTGGGTAACTGGAGCTCCTAGTCCTAAGAATCTGGTGCTTCAAGGTCAAGAAATATGGTCATTACCAGGCTAGCTGCAAGGCCAAGCCCAAATGTGGTGTCTGTAGCAAGGAACACACTACCGAAGTGTGCTTTAAGGCACACAAGGAAGGCCAAAGAGACACAACAGCCAAATCTCATGACTGTGCCAAAAGGCCTGGCTTGCTATGTCAGGAAGGTGGCCCTCAGCTGACAAAAGGTCGTTAAAAAACGACCGGACTTCATTCCTGCTCTCCCAAGTACCCACTTCTGGGGACAGAACAAAATGGAAAAGGCTGCTTGCGTTCCTAAGAGGAAGAAAACCCCTCAACAGCCAACACCGGACACCTCCAACAAAAAGGAGTTTCTGGCCATTGCA
>NC_051387.1:31148792-31151292 GCF_015228065.2 Penaeus monodon | reverse complement strand
CCTGTCCTACAGCACTCCCGAGATACAAGGTCCAGACAGTGCTGGGCTTTACTTAGGCAGTGTGATCCAGTAGAGACGATTGCAAGGTCGTCTGCATAGGAGATGATCTTGCATCCCACTGGGAGCTGTATGTTGAGGATGCAGGACATTAGGGTGTTGAAATGGGCTGGACTGAGGACCTCACCCTGAGGTGTTCCATTTTCTTGTAGCAAGTGCTGTGATAGGTGAGCTTGGAATCTGACTTTGGCTGTTCTGTTCTGAAATCGTCACCTATCCAAGCCAGGAGCTTTCCTCTGATTCCCTTCTGGATCAGGCTCTCCTGAATAGCAAGAGGACTTGCTAATTCAAAAGCCTTCTCTGGGTCTAGGAATATGAACACAGAAGTGACAGTGCTGATTGTGCTTAAGAGCGTGGCTATGCTGTGTGCTGTGCTCATGCCCCTTGTGAACCCATGAAGGTGTTCATGTGGGGTCCCATTTTCCATTGGAGTTGGTTTAGTACCATTCTCTCGGCCGTCTTGCCCAGACAGCTGAGAAGAGAGATGGGGTGGTACTTCCCTGGCTCCTTTGGTTTTGGGATGAGAACTATGATGGCCCTCTTCCAGCTCTGGGATAGAGTGGAAGTTTCCCAGTATTTGTTGATGAGTTGCAGGAATGCAAGCTCACCTGCCACTCCTAGGTGGGAAATGATGGGGTACGAGATCCCATCAGAACCCGGGGCTGTGCAAGAACTGTTTTTGTAGGTTTGTCTTAGTTCCCTCAGAGAGAAAATAACATCTGAGTTATCGGGTTCGGCTGCCCTCTCTCTGATATGAGCAAGTCTGCCTGATTGTAGGCGTTGTTGGTTTGCTGCTGCTTGTTCTCGCAGAGAACTCCTGCACCAGTCTGTTTGCTTCCTCTTGAGGGTTGTGGTGTGTGCACCTCGGGGCTGAGCGGCTAGTAGCTCACCTGACCCATTGCTACAACTCTGTAAGGGTGGTTTGGTAATCAAAGGACTCACACCATTCCAGCCACTTTTCTTGCCTGACTCTTATGGCAGTTTCCCTGGTATCCCTGACTACTTCCCTTAGGAGGGCTAGCTTGTCAGGGGTTCATTGCCTTCGGAAATGTTTTCTACACGTGTTCACTTTGTGGGTGACTTCCTTAATCTCGTCATTAAAGTACCAGGTGTCTTTGTATCTCCTCGACCTTGGCCGAGTTTTAGGTATAGTCCATGAGGCTGCTAGATTTATGGCTCTGATAAGTCTGGCTTCAAGCACTTCCACGTTTTTGCTCTGTGGGGGTTCATTGCTTCTAAGACAGGGGGCCAAGGCATTCTGAAAGGTTTGCCAGTTGACCTTGTCTATTTTCCCTCTTGGAATGGTTGTGGCATTTGGGCTGGGCCAGCATCCATGAGGGTAGTAACAGTGCTATAATGGTCACATGTGACAGTCTCATCGACACACCATCTGATTCTCTCCACCAGAGCCGCAGTGGCCAGGGTGAGGTCTAGGACCCCTCCTTTGACATGTGGTGGCTCTTGGCTGTTGAGAAGAGCAATCTCGGGAAAAGTCTCAAGCACGCTGGCTATGTGGTGGTCTGCCATATCCGGTGCCCTGCAGAGAGCCAAGATGGAGTGGTGTGCATTGAAGTCTCCCCCTATGATCACTCGGTCTTGTGCTGCAGTAGCGCAGACCTGGTTGATGTCTAAGCTCCTACAGCCTGGTCTGCTGTACACATTGTACAGTTTAAGGGGGCCCCCAGCCAGGTGAATCTCAACAGGAAGAGATTTAACATCCTCTCCACAGTGCGGTGCATCAGCTATTGCGGAGCAAGGGATTGTTGCTCTGACCAGGGTGATCAAGCCTGTTTTGCCAGCTATGCTTGGCAGTATGAAGACATGATACCCCGAGAAGTGAACAGTCCCCTCTATTAATGTCTCTTGGAACATGGCAGTGTTAATGTTTCTTGATCATACTATTGCGTGGAGGATGGCATTCTTTGTATTGAAGCCACAGATGTTCCATTGTAGTATGCTTAGATTGTGTGTCATGATGTTACTTGGTGATAGTTACATCAGAGGCATCTTTACATTCGGCTTCAGAGTCGCCTTTCGGCTTAAATTCTGGGCTGCGGTCGTGGCAGCAGCAGCTGTTTCGGCTGGTTCAGCTTGTGCTCCCATCCCAGTCAGGGAGGACGTCTGAGGGTTACTCAGAGCTCTCCCTGATTTGCCTGCTGGCCTTGAGAGGCCAGCACAAGAGTCCATCTGCTGGACAATCTCATGGACAGACATGTTTTTGGCTGATGTCGTGTCCATCTTAGCAGCAGGTCTCACAGAGTCAACCTGCGCTTTGCTTCGCTTGCCACTAAAAGCCATGTATGGCTTCAGAATGAGTGCCGTAGTCTGGGCCTTGCACGATCCGTCATCATTTGTATTCCTTTGTCATAGGGGGTTTTAAATGTTTGCCATAAAATAAGGAGTTATTTCATCCTCTCACACCCACACCACAGAGTCCAACAAG
>NC_051387.1:31141668-31143692 GCF_015228065.2 Penaeus monodon | reverse complement strand
ATCTTTAATATATATATATATATAATATTATAATAATATTTATATATATATTTAAATTATAATTATATAAATATATATATATATATATATATATATATATATATATATATATATGAATATATACATATATATACATACACACATATATATGTATGTATATATTACTCATAAATATATTATATATATATATATATATATATATTACTCACTCACACACACACACACACACACACACACACACACACACACACACACACACACACACACACACACATATATATATATATATTTCGGTCCTGACTTCTATTGAGTACTGTGGTCCCGCTCTCGGTGTTTTTGGTGCTCTCGCTTTGTGGATTTACCTCGCTTAGCGCCAGAATTGCCGAATTTGTCTCCACAAAGCTAAGTATTATTTAATGTTTGTGTGTAGGAGACACCTGGTCTCTTTTGGACTTTGGCGTGTGACATGCTACGTCACCGTCTGTAGGGTGCACTCCCAATGCAGCACTTTGTGAACTCAAAGTGTTGAGAGTACAAAAGGACCACTTCACATAGAAGGAACACTGCTTGAGGATCCGCACTTCCAGTGTGACATTCAATGATTTTAAACTGAGTCATCACTTAGTTTTCTTTCCTCAGCTCGAGGATCCGTACCTCCTGGGAGGAAGTTTTTTTTTTTTTTTTAGTCTCGCCCATAATACTTTCAGGGCCATTTTACCTTTTACTTTTACTTTGTCTTGGTTTTTGTCTTAATAACTGCCTGACCTTGTGGGTGTCAGGCAGTCCATGATCTTGTGGCCCCCTTTGGTGTTGTTCTTTTTATTTGGCCTTCGATGCTAAATAATATTTCTTACACCATTTTTTTTAGTTTATCAGCCCTAGTTTTTTTTTTTTACGTTAATCTCCATTTTGGGTTGGAGATTAACTTGATCATATTAGGGATTGATACGTGTTCGTGCTAACACTCTGAGTAAAAATATTTATGGAGTTGGGACGCCAACTTAGGGGTGAATAGATGGTGAGTCCTTTTTAAGTATATCTTGGGCACTCTCGTGGCTTTCACGTGCATCACCCCCGCTGTGATCAAATTGGTGATATACACATCTATAAAAATTTCCCATGACTGAATTCCTGTAGGCCTCCCTAATGAGTGCAATTTGCTTAATAAATAAATTCATGCCATCGTAGAGCTTTCACTCGGTCCCAATCAGATGAACACATGATATTTATGACCCCTCTTAAGTTCTGGTTCTGACCAAGGCTAAATGCTTGAAACGTTCTTGGGCTCGGGTCTCCTTAACAGCACATTGCTGGTTACTCTACCTCGCAACCCCT
Organism: Penaeus monodon; assembly: GCF_015228065.2. Lineage (NCBI taxonomy): Eukaryota > Metazoa > Arthropoda > Malacostraca > Decapoda > Penaeidae > Penaeus > Penaeus monodon. Next base: position 31,142,357 of record NC_051387.1, on the reverse strand, counting down.
GAAAGGCTGTAAGAAGGCTAGATGAATCGGAGTATATTTTAAGCTGATACTCTAGAACGGACCATAACTTTGCTATACCTGGGTTCCCGCTTCCAGCAGGTGGATGCTCAATCCGAAGAGAAGAAGAAAGTTCTATGATCTTGCGTTTTTCTTCCAAACACGTCCACGCAGACGCTCAGCCTACGCTATCTCCCTTTTCACATTTACACACTTACACATCCAACATTCAGCACATACATCCTCTACTTTCCTTCCACCCTTCTTTCATACAGCAGTCATACCCGCATACACAACACACACGGTTCCCGAACCTACTAATCGTGTGGTGTCAGTGTGCTGTAGGCCTGGAACCTTACATCTGTTCACTGCAGATGAATCTTTTCCCTAATATAAAAACCTGTATTCTCGGTTGAGCCCAAACTCAACCAGACATATTGAAGTCTACTGGGTCTATGCCCAGCTACAACTGTCCTGTATCCTCAACATAAATCTCCCAGTAGGGTGCAAGATCATCTCCTATGCAGACGATCATGCTGTCATCTCCACTGGACCATACTGCCTAAATAAAGCCCAGCGTTGTCTGGACCTCGTCTCTGAGGAGTGTTGTAGGACAGGACTAAAGATCTCTGCAGTCAAATCCAAAGCCATGGCTCTGAGACATAAAGTTCAAGGCACAAGTCTGAAAATCC
>NC_051387.1:31121668-31134168 GCF_015228065.2 Penaeus monodon | reverse complement strand
TGTCTCTGCAGAATAAGATAAATGTATTAGAAAAGGAAAATAAAAGGATAAACATGTCTTAAAATTCCTCCGTGCAGGGCCGGATGCCTGCAGGGCGGATTAAAGAAAACGGAACCGAGGATGAGACAGAATTATGAGCCAATTTAACGTCAAATGTCTCTTGACGAATCTTATCCGATTACTTAAATGCTACTTTTGAATTCAGTCGTTCTGGTCCGAGAATTAAACTCGGCCCTTTGAAAGAGCCAGACGGTATCCAAGAATGAAAAACCTGGTGCAAAGACCTTTGATAGAGCACTCATCTAAGACCTTTGAAGAACTTATTGAGCGACACTTGTTGGAAATAAAGATTATTTTTCTATTGCTCAGAAGTTACACATGTCTTACTCTCTGGGAATTTTGCCTTTTGCCTTCCTCGGAGCGAGGTAGTTCATTCCTCTAAAGGCCAGCCCGCTTTGCAACTGCAAATTAGTTTTCGCTCTAGACAGCTTCAGCTCACTACGCACTCTCATCTTGTGCAAGGAGACTGCTCCTGGGCTGGTCTGCCACTGTCAGTACATTCGCCCAGTACAAATGTACTTAGTCCCAGATTTCCACCCAACACCTGAACAACGATTCACTAGACCTCGTTTATCATGACAACCGTATTAGAAACAAAAAATCCTCCGTTTCTTCAGTCTTCTTTGTATTTTCAGGACAGTGTTACTTTTCTTATTTACGATGATAGACGTGTGTCCTTAAACTCACACACAAACACAAATATACAAACACTCACTCACTCACTAGGTCACTCTCACCCACTCACCCACCCACTTACTCACCCATTCACTCACTCACCCACTCACTCACCCACTTCCAAACTCACTCACCCACTTACCCACTCACTCACCCCCTTACTTACCCAATCACTTACCCACTTACTCACTCACTTACTCACCTACTTACTCACTAACTCGCCCACCAAAACGCCCACTCATCCACTCACTCACTAATCATTCAGTTTGTTAGTCAGTCAGTCAGTCACTCACTCACCCGCATAGTCACTTACACACTTACTCACCCACTTACCCACTCACTCAGTCACTTACTCACTCACCCATCCACCCACTCACTCACTCACTCACTGACCCACCAAACACCAACCTATCCACTCACTCCCCACTCACCCACTTACTCACCACCCACTTAAAATTCACCACCCCACTTACTCCCCCTTAACCCCCCCACACAAAACCCCATCACCACTCACTATCACTCACTCATCCCCAAACTTATTACTCACCCTTTACCCAAACTCACCCCATTACTAACTTCCCCCATTCACACACCCATCAAAAATTTCACCACTCACCCATACCCTTTCAATCCTCACACACCCACCACGCACCCCCATCCTTTTTTCATCCAATCACTTACAAACCCCCACTCACCCACTCCCCCATTACTCCTCATACACTTCCATCCCCCACTTATATTCCCCTAGTTACCCCCCACCTCTTATCAACTACTCACCACCCCCCTACTCACTCCTCACCCACCCCCCAAAAACACCACCCATCACTCACTCACTCCCCCAATAAATCAGTCATTTCGTCCTCACCACCCCCTCTCACTTACTACTCACCCTTCACTCATCACCCATTTACTCACGCACCCCTCCCCCCCACCATCCACTTATTTCACCACATATCATTCACCCACGTCTCACTATCCTTACTTCTCCCCCATCCCCACTCCCCCCTTACCCCTCCTTACAACTCACTCACTCCCCCACTCACCCAAAACCCCTCCCATCCCTCACTCCCACTCACTACTCATCCAGTTATTAGTCTCATCACTCACTCACCCACTTATTTTACCCCCATCCCCCAAACCCTTTTCCCACCACTTTTGCAAACTCACGACCCAATTCCACCCACTCACTCCCCGCGTACTCTTTACCTATTATTTTTTCGTCACCCACCCCCCAAAACCCACCCTCCCACTCACCCCTACCCCATCACCCATCATTTTCCCATCACACTCATCACCCCACTAAACCCCTTCCCCATTTAACCTTCCTTTACTCACCCACTACTCTTTCACCCACCCCCCACTCCCACTCACCCATTTACTTTCTCCCAACTCACCCCCCAAATCCCTTACTTTCATCATCTACAAACTAACTTACCCCCCTACTCACTCACTTAGTCACTACTCACTTATTACTCAATTACTCACTCACGCACCCCCCAACCCCCTACCCTTACCCCTCACTCCCCCAAAATCATCAGTAATTTGTGTGTCGGTCAGTAAAACCCTCCCCACTCCCCCTTACTCCTCACCACCCATTTACTCACCAATTTACTCTTTCATTTTACTCACTCATTCCCCAATCAACCCACTACCCACTTACAACTTACCCACCCACCCCTCACCCCTTACTCTTTAATTTACCCCACACTCACCCCTCTCCCACCCACTCACTCACACACCCACTTACTTACTCTTTCATTAATTCTCTCACCTACTCACTCACCCACTCACTCACTCACCTACTCACTCATTCACCCAATGACTCAGTCAGTCAGTCAGTCACTCACTCACACACTCACTCACTCACTCTCACCCACATACTCACTCACTCACCCCCTCACTCACCCAATTACTCACCCACTAACTCACCCACCCACCGTACCGTTCATGTACTCACCTAGTCACACATTCACTTGCTCACGTATCCATTCTATCACTCACCCAATCAATCACCCATTCACTCACTCACCCACTTATTCACTCACTCACTCACTCACCCACCCACTGTGTGTGTGTGTGTGTGTGTGTGTGTGTGCGTGTGTGCGTGTGTGTGTGTGCGTGTGCGTTTGTGTGTGTGTGTGTGCGTGTGTGTGTGTGTGTGTGTGCGCGCGCGCATATATTTTGTCTGATCTAACTAGTAGATCATATACGAATTAAGTCATCGAGGTGAACTTGTGTGCCGGCCATTGGATTGCAGGTCGGCATTTGTCCATGCTCGCCTGCATGGCTTGAACAGATGAATTTGTGTATATATGCAGCGGCCAAGTTAATCATATGCCGCATAATTGTTTTGCTAGTTTGTATATGGTGTTTTCCAGGTGTATTCCAAGCATTCCGGTGGATTCCAGCATGATTTAGTATAAGCACCGCGTGTTTCCTTTCAGTCATTTAATCAGGCTCGACGAACTGAGGGAGTGGTAAGTGAAAACTGGTGGGTGGGGGGGGGGGGGGGGGGGGGGGGTTTTCGGGGGGGGGGCCGGGGGGTGGGGGGGTTTGTGTTTTTGGTTTGTTTTTGTTGGTTTTTTTTTTTAGGGGGGGGGGGGGGGGGCCCTTTTTTTTTTTTTATTTTTTTTTTTTTTTTTTTTTTTTTTTTTTTTTTTTTTTTTTTTTTTTTTTGTTTGGGGGGGTTTTTGTATATTTTAAATTTTTTAATTGGGGGGGTTTTAAAGGGGTTTTTTTTTTTTTTTTTTTTAATTTTAATTTTGGGTAAAATTGTTGTGAGGGTGGGGTTTGGGGGGGTGGGGGTGTGGGGGTGTGGTTTTGTGTGTGGGGGGGTGTTTTTGGGTTTGTGTGTGTGGTTTGGTGTGTGTGTGTGTGTGTGTGCGCGCGCGAATATTTATTCTATCTAACTATATATCAATATACAAAATTAAGTCATCGAGGCTGAATTTTTCCCGCGCCTTTTGATTGCAGGCCCGGACTTTTGTCCATCCCGCCCTGCAGGTGAACAGAAATGAATTTTTGAAAATATCACAGCGGCCAAATTTAAATCATACGCCACCAAATTGTTTTGCTAGTTTTATATGAAGTTTTATTCCCAGTATCTTCCAAGCATTCCCCCTTTGGGCTTTCCCAGCATTGATTTAGTAAAAAGCACCGCGTGTTTCCCTTTCCATCATTTAACCCCAAGGATCACGAATGAGGGAGGGTAGGAAAACTGGTTGGAGAAATTGGATAACTGTGCGGGAAGAACTCCGGCTGAGACACTTTAAAAAATTAGTACCCCAAACCTTTTTTCCCCCGGCTCTGTTACTGTGTTTTTAAATTTTTCCCGGGCCCTGCTGGGCGAAAATTTAAAAAGGGTAGTTTTATCCTGCACATCTACGCAAATTCATGAAATTTATGATGGAAAATTTAATTTTTCGAAAAAAAGGAAATCATCTCGTGTCACGAAAAATCTCTCGTTTCCTGTGATTGTAAAAGTGTATTGTCAAGAATTGGTTAAGCGCATTTGTAACAAACATGTCTGTTTTTTCTATTATTTTTTCGACTAATCTAAATGTTTTCAGGAGTAATCTAGTCTCTCTAAAGACTCAAATAGCTTTAAATACTGGGGAAGGTTTGGTTTCACTCACTGTCTAATCACAGCTTTATCAGCAGTAAAGACAGCAATGCGATTCCATTACCATTACTTTCTTTTTCAGATATCCTATTTATAGACCAACATAAAAGGTCAAACATCCGTGGACTGTCTCTGGTAGCGCTCTTTTGTGCATTATTTTCCAATAAATATGATGCTCATTTTCAATAACTCCGATCGATAAACACGCAACGTACTTGCACACATACATCTGTCTTCTTAAACCACGTGTACGTAAAGCTGCTTCGTCTCCCCTTTTGTTTTTATATTAATAAACTTTTTATGGAACATGATTGATATGAAGTCCATGCAATATACCTGTTCGATATGAAATATCCACAAATTCCACGATTCGAGCGGACTTACCGAATTATTTCATCACATTATGCATAAATCTATACATGGTTTACACCCGTTTTACCAAAACGGAACATCATTTTTATGCAATTTAATAAGATCAAAAAAGCAAATTATAAATGGAAAAAAGCTCCCCTGTAACCAGTCGTCTGCAGCCAACGTAACAGCACCCAAAATGTTTGCAAAGGTCGCTAGGGTTTGGTATTTGGAATCGGGTTTCCCTAGCACAGATTAACACCTTTTTCCCCTTTTCTTTTTATTTAGAACGAATTGTAAATACCCTATGGAGTGCAGATGTTTCGCAAGTTTCATAATAACTTGTCATGCCCGGCTACGTGTGAGAAGAATTTAAGTTTACCCAGATTATTTTTAGCCAAATGTATACATAATTGGTTATAAAAAAAAAAAAAAAAAAAAAAAAATAGTCTTTGTTGAATAAACGACGAATTTTTATAAAAATGTATAAAATTAAAAAAAACATACTTTTCTGAAAAAAATTATGACAGAAAAATTTTAAAAAGGGCCATAAAAAAGAATAAATAGGTTTTGCCGGGAAAATAAAAGGGAACATAAAAAAAAACATGAGCAATTATTCCCACTTAATAAATCCCCGAGCAGAAGCTACATAGTAAAAGCCTATGTTTTTGAACATTCTTTTAAAATAAAAATTTAGCTGAAATACTCAAATTGTTACTGAATAGATTCTCGAGTTATGTCCGCCGCTGCTGCTTTAAAACCCGGGTAAAAGAATGTGGCATCTATGAATATATTATCCCTTTTCTCTCTCTCTCTCTTCTTCTCCTCTCTCTCTTTTTCTTTTTTTCTTTTCCTTCCCCTTTTTTTCCCATCCCCCTCTTCTCTCCTTTTCTCTCTCTCTCTCTCTCCAGTTTCTCTCTCTCCTCTTCCTCTTCTCTCCTCTCCTCTCTCTTTCTTCTCTCTCTCTCTCTCTCTCTCTCTCTCTCTCTCTCTCTCTCTTTTTTTTCCCCTTTCCTTCCCCTCCCCCTTTTTCCTCTCTCTCTCTCTCTTTCTTTTTTCCTTCCTTCCCCCTCCTCTCTCTCTCCCCTCTCTCTCTCTCTCTCTTCTCTCTCTCTCTCTCTCTCTCTCTCTCCTCTCTCTCTCTCTTCTTCTCTTCTCTCTTCTCTCTTTTTTTCTCTTTTTCCCTTCCCCCCCCTTTTCTCTCCTCCTCCTCACTCACTCCCCAACCCTCACTCATCACTCACTCACTCACTCACTCACTCCCCCTCTCTTTTTCCCCTCTTTTCTTTCTCTTTCTCTCTCTCTCTCTTTCTCTCTTCCATCTCTCTCTTTTTTTCTCTTTCTCTCTCTCTCTCTCCCCTCCCCTTCTCTTCTTTTCTCTCTCTCTCTCTCTCTCTCTCCCCTCTCTCTCTCCACTCTCTCTCTCTCTCTCTCTCTCTTTTTCCCTCCTCTCTCCTCTCTCCTCTCTCTCTCTTCTCTTTTCTCTCTTCCCCCTTCTCTCCCCTTCCAAACAAAAAAGACATTGTAAAAAACACACGTAGGGCCACTTGAATACACGGAATGTTACAATCACCGACACCCACGTCTATCGTACCAGGGTGTAAACGAAAACCATGTTCACAACCAATTTAAAAGAAAAAGGGGGTTAGGCGAGCATCAGAGAGCAGGGCATACGTAAACAGCAAAGGGGGGATTAAAAAGAGTTAGATAAAAAAAAAATAATAATAACTGTGGAGTGATTATACGAGCGCTGGCTGTTCTAAAGACGCATTTCCCCTGGGAGACATATTTGAGAATGTAAGATGAGAGGTTTGCCTTACACAGGGAGATCTTTCTGCATAGCGAGCCACGCGCGGGAAAGACCACCAACGGAGAAAAGAAATAAACTAATTTCGGGCATTTTGTGGAAACATTTATACGAAGCGAGTTGGCTGCGCTCGTCAAAAGAGAGGCATAGAAACAAAACTAGATTTGTTGAACTAGAGATGCCGTAGTATTTCTGTTTTAAAGAAATCTACCAGATTCGGTGCAAACTACGCATTAGGCCCAGGAAGGTGTAGATTCTATTTGGGCAAGGAAAGGGGGCTTGGGCAATCGCTGGCGGACAAACGAAGAGAACGAAAGGACATTCATAGGCCGTAATGCGTAGTTAATCAGACGGGTCCGAGGGTCTGTGAAAACCGCCGTACAAGCAAACAAGACAAACTGTTCACGCTGAAATCTGTCGCTGTCCTCGGATGTGAATGGGGATGCACGAAAGGGTTCCCCGCAGCGCTTACTTATTATGTTTTCTTTCTAGTATATGTGTCGATCTCACACGTTCTTTTGGTTGACCACTGTTGGTTTAGCAAGTCCTCTTTTTATCACCCCGATTTTATTTCTCAGCCATGAGAAATTTGGTGATCTTTTATATTATTTATAGCATCTTATACATTAAATAAATTTTAAATAAAGATATTAAAAAATCACAAATTTCATTAATCATGTCAGGTGGTCTGAATGTTTGTATTAGAATGTTTCCTAGTAGTTACAAGTACCCACTTTTCGGCCCCCACTGCAAAGGGTAAACCAATATGCGAAGCTGAACCTCGCCGCCCAAAATTAACAGTTACTTTTTTTATATTTCCCGACCTGTTCATGCAGCCCGTATCCAGCGTAAACCTCGCACATATATCATACGCCCATTAATGTGAGTTGTTCATGAATTTCTTTTAAAACTCGTCACAGTTCTTAATGCTACAGCTGCCAGGCTTCCAAGAGTTTCTTATATGAGGTTCTGATAATGCATAAAATCCTAGTAACAGGTAAGTCTTGGGGTGACAGTATCCACATTGAATGCACACAATGGCCCAGCTCTTTTTCGCAGTAACGTTTATTCTAATGTCATTCGTAACAATTGGAGGGACCGTTATCGAGAGTCTTCGGAGTCTGGAGAGTCTGAGAATCGCAGATAATAATCCTGAGCCAGAATTCCTCCGACTCAACTTTCGTAGCCTAACGCAATCATGAATTCTCCTTGAATGTTGGTGCGCAATATGTATTTTTTATATACACAAACTAAGCAGAAAACAGCTCTGCCTCCCAGATTGAAAGGATCCATCAGCATTTGCATTTATAATACACTGTTCGAATGAGATGCTCGGTCATGCTTGCAAGGGTGCATGGAAGGATATCTCTTGCACAGAATATATTCAGTGCCGTCATTTTTCACGTGATATAAGTCGACATGTGTGACCTCACTTGCGGTATATTAACCTGGGTCAGTGTGTGGTGCGTTACCTGCGGCTAAGATCTTCATTATGCGAAATACGATGTTAAAGCCAGTAGTTTTCATGTATTTGATGTGGTATATGGCTTTGGGATTCTTCGGATTACTTTGTCGTTGATTACTTTCCCAATGACAGAAAATAAATTATTTCGCTGTTATTTTTCACGCATTTAACTTATTAAAAAAAGTTTTAATAACTTCCACGTTGGTTCCCATTGAGTAAATAGTGAGGACGAGTTAGAAAAGTGATGAAACTGGAAACGGGTGCGAAAATTTATAAATTGTATTATAGAAAAATCCAGTGACATTACTGAAACAAATTATCAACGATAACCGAAGTATCAAATCTATTATTGAATTATTTTCAAGCTATCTGCGACTTATGTAAACACGTGCACTAATGAGTCACTGGTTTCAATGTTTGTCCTTTATCTTAATGAACTTGGCAAAAGCTTAGTTGACTTACACGCTTGCCGGTATAGTAGATGATTGGTTGGCATCTACTATGTTGGATTGGTGTCTTATCTCTTTGGGGAGATTTGTTGTGGTGTGAGTGCCCCACAGGATGGCTGGGTGCTGGAGGTGGAAGTCGGAGGTCAACGGGGGGAGCCGGCAGGCCTCCCAGTCGGCTAAGGGACTGGGCAGTCATTGTGTTGCTGTGCTGTGGGTCGTGTTCTGCTGGAGGATCTGGGAATGCAGAGCTCAGTTCATAATTAATTTGAGATTGCGAGGAAGCGTGTCTGTTACCCTCATGGACTGAAAAGGGACTGAGCTGCCACTAGGGTCAGTTCGTGAGCCAGGGGAAAAGGTTTGCCTCCATGAGGAGGTGAGGTCCTTCGTCCACTGTGGGGCACCAGAAATCCTGGCAGCTTCATATGGACTGTCTCCAATTTTTCTCTTAATTTTCGGCTTTGCCGGTAATCAGTGAGACAGCAAACATAGTCAACAGTATTGGACGGGAGGCATGTATATAGAATGTCTAGTTCTTTGTCTAGCTCCAATGTGTCTCCCAGAACATTGCTCTCATGACAGCAGTCTTGCTTGGTTCAGTCACAACAAGTACATGGAACCTCCTTTGTTAAAGGAGAGGGGTCCAGGCAATCATTACCCCAACGTTTGGAAAGACCTGGAACACATTCTAAGGTCCATTCCCTATGGGTTCTCATACTTGTGCCTTGAACAATTTGTCGCAGACCCAGGGCTTTGGATTGGCTGCAGAGATCTTTAGTCCTGTCTACAAGCACTCCCGAGCTACAGGTCCAGACAGTTGCTGGGCTTTACTTAGGCAGTGGGATCCAGTCGGAGAGATTGCAGGTCGTCTGCATAGGAGATGAATCTTGCATCCCACTGGGAGCTGTAGTGTTGAGGATGCAGGACATTAGGTGCTGAAAGGGGCGGACTGAGCGGAAAACCTCCACCCTGAGGTGTTCCATTTTCTTGTAGCAAGTGCGGTGATAGGTGAGCTTGGAATCTGACTTTGCTGTCTGTGTCGTGAAAATCGTCACCTATCCAAAGACAGGAGCTTTCCTCTGATTCCCTTTGGATAAGGCTCTCCTGAAAAGCAAGGAGGACTTGCTAATTCCAAACGACTTCCTGGGTCTAGGAATATGAAACACAGAAAGTGACAGTGATTGATTGTGCTTAAGAGCGTGCTATGCTGTGTGCTGTGCCATGCCCTTGTAACCATGAAGGTGTTCATGTGGGGTCCCATTTTCCATTGGAGTGTTAGCACCATTCTCTCGGCGTCTTGCCCAGACAGCTGAAGAAAGAGGGATGGGGTGGGACTTCCCTGGCTCCTGTGGTTTTGGATGAGAAAAAACTATGATGGCCCTCTGCCAGTGGGGATTAGAGTGGGAAGTTTCCCCCGTATTTCGTTTGAGTTGCAGGAATGTCAAGCTCACCTAGCCAATCCTAGGTGGGAATGATGGGGTACGAGATCCCATCAGAAACCGGGGCTTTGTGCATGAACTGTTTTTGTAGGTTTGTCTTAGTTCCCTCAGAGAGAAAATAACATCTGAGTTATCGGGTTGGCTGCACTCTCTCTGACATGAGAAGTCTGCTGATTGTAAGGCGTTGTGGTTGCTGCTGCTGTGCTCGCAGAGGAACTCCTGCACCAGTCTGTTGCTACCTATTGAGGGTGTGTGTGTGCACTCGGGGCTGAGCGGCTAGTAGCTCACCATGACCCATTGGCTTAAAACAACTCTGTAAGGGGGGTTTGTAATCAAAGGACCACACCATTCCAGCCACTTTTCTTGCCTGGATCTTATGGCAGTTTACCCTGGTATCACTGACTACTTCCTTAGGAGGGCTAGCTTGTCAGGGTTCATTGCCTTCGGGAAATGTTTTCTACACGTGTTCACTTGTGGGGTGGACTTCCTTAATCTCGTCATTAGAGTACCAGGTGTACTTTGTTATCTCGACGTGGCCGCAGTTTTAGGTATAGTCATGAGGCTGCTAGGATTTATGCGCTCTGATAAGTCGGCTCAAGCACTTCCACGTTTTTGCTCTGTGGGGGTTCATTGCTTCTAAGACAGGGGGCAAGGCATTCTGAAAGGTTTGCCAGTTTGACCTTGTCTATTTTCCCTCTTGGAAATGGTTGTGGCATGTGGGCTGGGCCAGCATCCATGAGGTAGTAACAGTGCTATAATTGGTCAACATGTGACAGTCTCCTCGACACCACCATCTGATTCTCTCCACCAGAGCCGCAGTGGCCAGGCTGAAGGTCTAGGACCCCTCCTTTGACATGTGCGTGGCTATTGCGTTGAGAGAGCAATCTCGGGAAAAGTCTCAACACGCTGGCTATTGTGGTGTCTGCCATATCCGGTGGCCCTGCAGAGAAGCCAAGATGGAGTGGTGTGCATTGGAAGTTCCCCCTATGATCACTCGGTCTTGTGCGGCAGTAGCGCAGACCTGGTGATGTCTAAGCTCCTACAGCCTGGTCTGCTGTACACATTGTACAGTTAAGGGGCCCCAGCCAGGTGAATCTCAAAGGAAGAGGATTTAACATCCTCTCCACAGTGCGGCGCATCAGCTATTGCGGAGCAAGGGATTGTTGCTCTGACCAGGGTGCTCAAGCCTGTTTTGCCAGCTATGCTTGGCAGTATGGAAGACATGATACCCCGAGAAGTGAAACAGTCCCCTTATTAAGTCTTTGCGAACATGGACAGGTAATTGTTTCTTGATCATTACTATTGCGTGGAGGATGGCATTCTTGTATTGAAGCCACAGATGTTCATGTAGTATGCGTAGATTGTGTGTCATGATGTTACTGGTGATAGTTAAAGAGGCATCTTTACATTCGGCTTCAGAGTAGCCTTTGGCTTGAAGTCTGGGCTTGCGGTCGTGGCAGCAGCAGCTATTCGGTGCTTCAGCTTGTGCATCCCATCCAGTCAGTAGACGTCTGAGGGTTCTCAGAGCTCTCCTGATTGCTGATGGCCTTGAGAGGCAGCCACAAGAGTCCATCTGTGGACAATCTCCTGGGACAGAATGTTTGGGCTGATGTCGTGTCCATATTAGAAGCAGGGTCTCACAGAGTCAACCTGGCTTTGCTTCGCTTGCACTAAAAGCCCATGTATGGCTTCAGAAATCTTAGTGCGTAGTCTGGGCCTTGCACGATCCGTCATCATTTGTATCTCTTGTCGTAGGGTTTTAAATGGTTGCCATAGAATAGCGTTATTTCCTTTCTCTCCAACACCCACACCACAGAGTCCAACAAGGGAAAGCTGTATGTTAGAAATAATGTTCTAACAACCACAGGGGTGGTGAGAGGATATACGCAGCCAAGTGGCCGTTGTACTGCCACTCACAGGACCAGTGTGAGTTCGCCAACAGCAACATGACTGCTTGACCCTAGCTCCCCTGAAGGAGACCAGCCGATTCATTAACCGGGCCGGATCAGACCACCCGCTTACTGGAATAAGGGCAAAAGAGGCATGTGCTAGCATCAGGCCGCACTCATGCACCGGCACCCGCTCAAACTCTAGGACTCCCTTCTCCACAGAATACAGGGAGGCACGCACGGCAAATCCGTGGGTAGATGGAACCCCCGCGGAGAGACCAGAGGGGATGCCCTTCACAAGATACAAGATAGTCACCTATGTTTGGGAACCCTTCCTTCCTTTTCCTTAAAGTGAAACAGCCACCCACAGCTGTATAACCTCACAGGGAGCTCTGTCCGCACCTCGAAGAGAGGTCCAGTGGCAGGACCACGAGTGGGCCTCAGTTTGTTCGTTGTTCGTTCGTTCGGATTTGCGAAAGATATGGAAGGGACCAACCTGAGAAACTAGTGCTGAACTTCAGGTTGCGGGGTCGTGCTGCCACACTAGTCAGCATAATTTGCTTGTTTCTCGGTATTCCAGCGTCAGCGTCGAGGTGTTCTTCGCTCAAAGGGAATCCGAAAAATGTCCGCGGCCGGGCAGGGGTGGGCGAGGGAAATGAGAGAATATGCGAAATGTGACGAATTCATCGTGACTTACCGTCCGCAGAACCAAGCATGGGGAATGACTATATGGTTATTGATAAGTA
>NC_051387.1:31104168-31111668 GCF_015228065.2 Penaeus monodon | reverse complement strand
GCACTCATTCTGAAGCCATACATGGCTTTTAGTGGCAAGCGAAGCAAAGCGCAGGTTGACTCTGTGAGACCTGCTGCTAAGATGGACACGACATCAGCCCAAAAACATGTCTGTCCATGAGATTGTCCAGCAGATGGACTCTTGTGCTGGCTCTCAGGCCAGCAGGCAAATCAGGGAGAGCTCTGAGTAACCCTCAGACGTCTCCTCCCTGACTGGGATGGGAGCACAAGCTGAACCAGCCGAAATAGCTGCTGCTGCCACGACCGCAGCCCAGAATTTAAGCCGAAAGGCGACTCTGAAGCCGAATGTAAAGATGCCTCTGATGTAACTATCACCAAGTAACATCATGACACACAATCTAAGCATACTACAATGGAACATCTGTGGCTTCAATACAAAGAATGCCATCCTCCACGCAATAGTATGATGAAAGAACATTAACACTGCCATGTTCAAGAGACATTAATAGAGGGGACTGTTCACTTCTCGGGGTATCATGTCTTCATACTGCCAAGCATAGCTGGCAAAACAGGCTTGAGCACCCTGGTCAGAGCAACAATCCCTTGCTCCGCAATAGCTGATGCACCGCACTGTGGAGAGGATGTTAAATCTCTTCTCTTGAGATTCACCTGGCTGGGGCCCCCTTAAACTGTACAATGTGTACAGCAGACCAGGCTGTAGGAGCTTAGACATCAACCAGGTCTGCGCTACTGCAGCACAAGACCGAGTGATCATAGGGGAGACTTCAATGCACACCACTCCATCTTGGCTCTCTGCGGGCACCGGATATGGCAGACCACCACATAGCCAGCGTGCTTGAGACTTTTCCCGAGATTGCTCTTCTCAACAGCCAAGAGCCACCACATGTCAAAGGAGGGGTCCTAGACCTCACCCTGGCCACTGTGGCTCTGGTGGAGAGAATCAGATGGTGTGTCGATGAGACTGTCACATGTGACCATTATAGCACTGTTACTACCCTCATGGATGCTGGCCCAGCCCAAATGCCACAACCATTCCAAGAGGGAACATAGACAGGTCAACTGGCAAACCTTTCAGAATGCCTTGGGCCCCCTGTCTTAGAAGCAATGAACCCCCACAGAGCAAAAACGTGGAAGTGCTTGAAGCCAGACTTATCAGAGCCATAAATCAAGCAGCCTCATGGACTATACCTAAAACTCGGCCAAGGTCGAGGAGATACAAAGACACCTGGTACTTTAATGACGAGATTAAGGAAGTCACCCACAAAGTGAACACGTGTAGAAAACATTTCCGAAGGCAATTAACCCCTGACAAGCTAGCCCTCGTAAGGGAAGTAGTCAGGGATACCAGGGAAACTGCCATAAGAGTAAGGCAAGAAAAGTGGCTGGAATGGTGTGAGTCCTTTGATTACCAAAAACCCCCCTTACAGAGTTGTAGCAATGGGTCAGGTGAGCTACTAGCCGCTCAGCCCCGAGGTGCATACACCACAACCCTCAAGAGGAAGCAAACAGACTGGTGCAGGAGTTCTCTGCGAGAACAAGCAGCAGCAAACCAACAACGCCTACAATCAGGCAGACTTGCTCATATCAGAGAGAGGGCAGCCGAACCCGATAACTCAGATGTTATTTTCTCTCTGAGGGAACTAAGACAAACCTACAAAAACAGTTCATGCACAACGCCGGGTTCTGATGGGATCTCGTACCCCATCCTTTCCCACCTAGGACTGGCAGGTGAGCTTGCATTCCTGCAACTCATCAACAAATACTGGGAAACTTCCACTCTATCCCAGAGCTGGAAGAGGGCCATCATAGTTCTCATCCCAAAACCAAAGGAGCCAGGGAAGTACCACCCCATCTCTCTTCTCAGCTGTCTGGGCAAGACGGCCGAGAGAATGGTACTAAACCAACTCCAATGGAAAATGGGACCCCACATGAACACTTCATGGTCACAAGGGCATGAGCACAGCACACAGCATAGCCACGCTCTTAAGCACATCCAGCACTGTCACTCTGTGTTCATATTCCTAGACCCAGAGAAGGCTTTTGAATTAGCAAGTCCTCTTGCTATTCAGGAGAGCCTGATCCAGAAGGAATCAGAGAAAGCTCCTGGCTTGGATAGGTGACGATTTCACGAACAGAACAGCCAAAGTCAGATTCCAAGCTCACCTATCACAGCACTTGCTACAAGAAAATGGAACACCTCAAGGGTGAGGTCCTCAGTCCAGCCCATTTCAGCACCCTAATGTCCTGCATCCTCAACATACAGCTCCCAGTGGGATGCAAGATCATCTCCTATGCAGACGACCTTGCAATCGTCTCTACTGGATCACACTGCCTAAGTAAAGCCCAGCACTGTCTGGACCTTGTATCTCGGGAGTGCTGTAGGACAGGACTAAAGATCTCTGCAGCCAAATCCAAAGCCATGGGTCTGAGACAAATTGTTCAAGGCACAAGTATGAGAACATAGGGAATGGACTTAGAATGGGTCCAGGTCTTCCAATACTTTGGGGTAATGATTGCCTGGACCCTCTCCTTTAAAAAGGAGGTCATGTACTTGGTTGACTGAACCAAAGCAAGACTGTCTGTCATGAGAGCAATGTCTGGGAGACACATTGGAGCTAGACATAAAGAACTAAGATCATTCTATATACATGCCATCCGTCCAATTGTGGACTATGTTGCTGTCTCACTGATTACCGCAAAGCCAAAATTAAGAGAAAAATTGGAGACAGTCCAATATGAAGCTGCCAGGATCATTCTGGGTGCCCCACAGTGGACGAAGGACCTCAACCTCCTCATGGAGGCAAACCTTTTCCCCCTGGACTCACGAACTGACCTAGTGGCAGCTCAGTCCCTTTCAGTCCATGAGGGTAACAGACAACGCCTCCTCGCAAATCTCAAAATTAATTAATGAACTGAGCTCTGCATTCCCAGATCCTCCAGCAGAACACGACAACAGCGCAGCAACACAAGGACTGCCCAGTCCTTAGCCGACTGGGAGCCTTGCCGGCTCCCCGTTGACCTCCGACTTCACCTCCAGCACCAGCCATACCTGTGGGCACTCACACCCACAACAAATACTCCCCAAAGAGATAAGACACCAATCCAAAATAGTAGATGCCCAACCATCATCTACTATACCGGGCAAGCGTGTAATGTCAACGAAAGGATTTGCCAAGTTCAATTAAGATAAAGGACAAAACAGTTGAAACCAGGGACATCATTAGATGCACGTGTACATAATCGCAGATAGCTTGAAAATATTCAATAATATATGGGATAATTCGGTTAGAATCGTTGATAATTGGTTTCAGTAATATCACTGGATTTTCATAATACAATTTATAATTTTCGCACCCGTTTCCAGGTTCATTTCACTTATCTAACTCGTCCTCACTATTTACTCACATGGGAACAAAACGTGGGAAGTTATTAAAACATTTTTAAATAAGTTAAATGCGTGAAAAATAACAGCGAAATATTATTTCTTTCATTGTGAAAGTAATCAACGACAAAGTAATCCGAAAATCCCCAAAGCCATATAACACATCAAATAGTGAAATCTGCTTTAAACATCAGTATTTCGCATAATGAAGATCTTAGCAGCAGGTAACGCCCACACACATGACCCAGGTGAATATACGCGCAAGTGAGGTCACACATGGTCGACTTATATCACCGTGAAAAATGACGGCACTGAATATATTCTGTGCAAGAGATATACCTATGCTATGAACCCTTGCAAGCATGAACGAGCATTTTCAATTCGAACAGTGTATATAATGCAATGCTGATGGATCCTTTCAATCTGGGAGCAGAGCTGGTTCTGTTTATGTTGTATAAAAAAAATACATTTTGAAGCACCAACATTCAAGGGGGAATCATGATTGCGTTAGGATACGAAAGTTGAGTTCGTAGGAATACATCTGGCTCAGGATTTATTATCTGCGATTCTCAGACTCTCCAGACTCCAAAGACTCTCGATAAACGGTCCTCCAATTGTTACGAATGACTTAGAATAAAAGTATACTGCGAAAAAGAGCTCGGCCATTGTGTGCATTCAATGTGGATACTGTCACCCCAAGACTTACCGTTACTAGGATTTTATGCATTATCAGAACCTCATATAAGAAACTCTTGGAAGCCTGGCAGCTGTAGCATTAAAAAAACTGTGACGAGTTTTTAAAAGAAAATTCATGAAAAAACTCACATTAATGGGCGTATGATATATGTGCGAGGATTACGCTTGGATACGGGCTGCATGAACAGGTCGGAGAAATATGGAAAAAGTAACTGTTAACTTTGCGGCGGGGTTTCAGCTTCGCATATATGGTTTATCCTTTGCAGTGTGGCCGATAAGTGGGTACTTGTAACTCTAGGAAAAATTCTAATACAAACATTCAGACCACCTGACATGATTTAATGAAAAACTGTGATTTTTAATATCTTGTTTTCCAATATTTAATGTCATTAAGATGCTATAAAAATATAAAAGATCACCAATTGCTCATGGGTGAGAAATAAAATCGGGGTGATAAATAGAGGACTTGGCCTAAACCAACAGTGGTCAACCAAAGAACGTGTGAGATCGACACATATACTAGACGAAAAAACATAATAAGTAAGCGCTGCGGGGAACCCTTTCGTGCTCCCATTCACATCCGAAGACAGCGACAGATACAGCGGAAAAAGTTTGTCTTTTTTGCTTGTACGGACGGTTTTCACAGACCCTCGGACCCGTCTGATTAACTACGCATTACGGCCTATGAATGTCCTTTCGTTCCTTCGTTTGTCCGCCAGCGATTGCCGAAGCTCCTCTTCCTTGCCCAAATAGAATCTACACCTTCCTGGGCCCTAATGCGTAGTTTGCACCGAATCTGGTAGATTTCTTTAAAAAAGAAATACTACGGCATCTCTAGTTCAGACAAATCTAGTTTGTTTCTATGCCTCTCTCTTGACAGAGCGCAGCCAACTCGCTTCGTATAAATGTTTCCACTAAATGCCCGAAATTAGTTTATTTCTCTTCTCCCCTTTGGGGGTTTTTTTCCCGGCGGGTCGCTATGCAGGAAATCTCCCCGTGTAAGGCAAACCTTCATCTTACATTCTCAAATATGTCTCCCCGAGGAATGCGTCTTTAGAACAAACCAGCGGCTCGTATAATCACTCCACAGTTATTATTATTTTTTTTATCTAACTCTTTTTAATCCCCCCGTTGCTGTTTACCGTATGCCTGCTCTTGATGCTCGCCTAACCCCCTTTTCTTTAAGTTGGTTGTGAACATGTGTTTCGTTTACCACCCTGGTACGATAGACGTGGGTGTCGTGTATTGTAAGCATTCCAGTGTATTCAAATGGCCATACGTGTGTTTTTTTACAATGTCTTTGTCTGTTGGAAGGAGAGAGAGAGGGGGAGAAGAGAGAAAGGGGGAGAGAGAGAGAGAGAGAGAGAGAGAGAAAGAGGGGAGAAGAGAGAGAGAGAGAAGAGAGAGAGAGAGAGAGGAAGAAAAAGAGAGAGAGAGATCGGAAGGAGAGACAGAGAGAGGAGAGAAAGAGGAAAGAGAAAGAGAGAGATGAGAGAGTGAAGGGGAGTGAGTGGTGAGTGGAGTGAGTGATGAGTGAGGAGGAGGAAGGAGAGAAGGGGGGGGAAGGGAAAAAAAAAAAGAGAGAGAGAGAGAAAAAAGAGAGAGAGAGAGAGAGAGAGAGGGAAGATAGAGGGGAGGAGGAGAGAGAGAGAGAGAGAGAGAGAGAGAGGAGAGAGAGAGAGGAGGGGGGAGGGGAAGGAAGAGAAGAAAAGGAACAGAGAGAGAGAAGAGAGAGAGATGAGGGAAAAGAAAGAGAGGAGAGAGAAAAAGAGGAGGGGAGGGAAGGGAAAAGAAGAGAGAGAGAGAGGAGAAAAAGGGGAAGGGAAAAAAAAGAAGAGAGAGAGAGAGGAAGAGGAAAGAGGGAGAGAGAGAGGAGGAGAGAGGAGAGAGGAGGAGGGGGGGAAAGGGAGAAGAAAGAAGGGAAGAGAGAGAAGAGAAGAGAGAGAGAGAGAGAGAGCGAGGACGAGAAGGACTGAGATAGATAGAGAGAAAGAGAGAGAGAGAGAGAGAGAGGGGAGAGAGGAGAGGGGGGGAAGGAGGAGAGAAGAGAAAGAAACGAGAGAGAGAGAGAGAGAGGGGAGGGGGAAGGGAAGGAAAGAAGAAGAGAAGAGAGAGAAGAGAGAGAGAGGGGGGGAGGGAGGAGAGAGAGAGAGAAAGGGGAAAGAGAGAGAGAGAAGGGGAGAAATCATAGATGCACACATACTTTTATCCGGTTTAAGCAGCAGCGGCGGACACAGACCGAGAATCTATCAGTAAACAATTTGAGTATTCAGCTAATTACATTTCAACGAATGTTCAAAAAGAAGCGTTTAAGTAAGCGCTGGCGATTAAAAGTGGAAATAAGCAGATTTTAGTTCCCTTTTCCGGAAAAACGAATTCATTAAATGGGCAAATATTCGTCATATTTGAGAATTCATGTTTTCATATTTATACAAAAAAGCTGGGTTTATTCAACAAGACTATTATTTTTTTTTTTTTTTTTTTTTTTTTTTTTTTATAAAACCGAATTATGTATACATTTGGGTAAAAATAATCTAGGTAAACTTAAATTCTTTTCACACGTAGCCGGGCCCTGACAAGTTATTATGAAACTTGCGAAACATTGCACTCCAATAGGGTATTTACAATTCGTTCTGAATAAAAGAAAAGGGGAAAAAAAAGGTTTTTAATCTGTGCTACGGAAAAACGATTCCAAAATACCAAACCTAGCGACCTTTTCAACATTTTGGGGTGCTGTTACGTTGGCTGCAGAAGACTAGGTTACAGCGGAGCTTTTTCATTTATAATTTGCTTTTTTTTTCTTATTAAATTGGATAAAAATGTGTTCCGTTTTGTAAAACGTGTGTAAAACCATGTATAGATTTATGCATAATGTGATGAAATAATTTGGTAAGTCCGCTCGAATCGTGGAATTTTTGGATATTCATATCGAAACAGGTATATTGCATGGACTTCATATCAATCATGTTCCCTAAAAAAGTTTTTTAATATGAAAACAAAAGGAAGACGAAGCAGCTTTACGTACACGTGGGTTTAAGAAGATTGAAGGAGGAAAATTGCTGAAAAAACACAAGCAGACAAACCGGTACCCGCAACACCTACAGATGTATGTGTGCGAGTACGTTGCGTATTTATCAAACAGGGGTTATTTAAAATGAGACATCATATTTATTGGAAAATAATGCACAAAAGAGCGTACCAGAGACAGTCCACGGATTTTGACCTTTTATGTTGGTCTATAAATAGGATATTGAAAAAGAAAGTAATGGTAATGGTAATCGCATTGCGTCTTTACATGCTGATAATGCTGTGATTAGACAGTGAGTGAAACCAAAACACTTCCCAGTATTACGCTATGTCATGATGTCTTGAGAGAGACTAGATTACTCCTGAATACATTTAGATTAGGTGGGCATATATAGAAAACACGAGACAGTTTTT
>NC_051387.1:31102877-31104068 GCF_015228065.2 Penaeus monodon | reverse complement strand
GTGACTACTGTGGCATTACACTGCTCAGCATACCAGGCAAGGTTCTCGCCCACATTCTTCTGAAACGGATCCGCAACCACCTACTGAGGCACCAGAGACCGGAGCAGTCTGGATTTACTCCTGGCAAGTCCACAATAGACTGTATACTAGCGCTTCGAGTAATTGTGGAACGCCGTCGTGAGTTTGGTCGTGGGTTGCTTGCAGCCTACATCGACCTCAAGAAGGCGTTTGACTCGGTGCATCGGGAATCGCTATGGGAGATCCTGAGGCTCAGGGGAATTCCGACACAGATTATTGGCCTGATAGCAAGCCTCTATACTGGTACTGAAAGTGCTGTAAAGTGTGGTGGGGGTATGTCGAACTTCTTCCCTGTTAATTCAGGGGTAAGGCAAGGCTGTGTCCTTGCACCCACACTTTTCAACACTTGTATGGACTGGATAATGGGCAGAGCTACTAGCCAAAGTCAGTGCGGAGCAACACTAGGCAATATTAAGGTCTCGGACCTTGACTTTGCCGACGATGTTGCCATCCTATCTGAGTCCTTGGAGTCACTTGTGGCGGCTCTTGATGCATTTAGCAATGAGGCGAAGCCCCTAGGCCTAGAGGTCTCCTGGACCAAGACCAAGATTCAGGATTTTGGGGGCCTGTTAGGGGAACCCGTTCAGTCGATCCATGCTTGCGGCGAGGACGTTGAAGTCACAGAAAGTTTTACATACCTTGGTAGCATAGTCCAT
This sequence comes from Penaeus monodon, assembly GCF_015228065.2. Lineage (NCBI taxonomy): Eukaryota > Metazoa > Arthropoda > Malacostraca > Decapoda > Penaeidae > Penaeus > Penaeus monodon. The sequence goes on along the minus strand of NC_051387.1, from coordinate 31,103,334 downwards.
ATCTCTGGGTTGTCAGACCAGGAAGTCAGTAGACGGATTGGTCTGGCAACAGGAGACATGAACTCGATCAACAAGAACGTTTGGAGATGTCGGTATCTATGCAGAAGGACCAAGCTGCGTGTCTTCAAGGCATTGATACTTCCAGTTTTGCTCTATGGAAGCCAAACCTGGACGCTATCCAGTGCCTTGGAGTCTCGCCTTGATGCCTTTTGTAACAAGTCCCTTCGCCGGATCATGGGGTACAGTTGGCAGGACCATGTGTCCAACCGGCGGTTGCACCGTGAGACTGGCATGGGACCTGTTACTTGCATAATCCGGGATCGCCAACTCAGGCTATATGGCCACCTAGCTCGCCTCCCTATGGACGACCCTGCCCATCAGGTTATCTCTCTGCGAGTCAACCCTGGGTGGAGGAGACCTGTGGGACGTCCTAGGAGATCATGGCTTGGGCAGCTTG
>NC_051387.1:31092877-31097877 GCF_015228065.2 Penaeus monodon | reverse complement strand
TTTTTCTCGGGCAAATTTTTGGGAAAAAAGTAGGGAGATCCTAAAACCCGGAAATTTCCCACAATTTTGGCCTAAAAGCAAACATTTATAGGGCGGGGAAAATGCTGTAAGTTGGTTTGGGGGGATGTCCCCTACTTCTTCCCAGTTAAATTAGGGTGAGGCAAGGGTGGTTTCCCTTTCACCACCCTTTTCAATCTTGAGGGCTGGAATGGGGAAGCTACTAGCCAAATAAATGGCACCATACAATATCAGGGGCTCTGCCTTGACTTTGCCCACGAGTTACTGTCCATCTAGGCCTGGGGGGGCTCTTGTGTAATTTTAGGGAATCAGGGCCCAAGCCCCCGGCCCGGGTCTCCTGGACCAAGACCCAAAACAATTTGGGGGCCGTTAGGAAACCCCTTTTAAAATCGATCCATTTTGCGGCGAGGAAAGTTGAAATTACAGAAAGGTTTTCATAAACCTTTTGGGAGGTAGTCCAAAATTCTTGGGGTTTTTAAACCCGGGCCTTTTTTACATGTCGGAGGGGTGTTTGGATTACAGAATTTTTTGACCTCCAAAAATGGGCCTTAAAACATTTAAAAGAAATGCTGTCCAAGGAGCATCATTTCCCGGTTAAAACCCCCTTTTATAAAACTATTATTTGTTACTATAAAACTGACAAAAGGTTCTATAAAATTGATTTTTTCTAAAGCAAAAAATTTTTGTTTCACGACATACCTTTTTTTCTTTCATAAAGCATCCAATTTTTTCATTTTAAGAATTCCCCTTTGTTCACTTCATAGGCGCATTGTTTTTTTTCATGAGGGATACTTTTTTCTTTTATAGACATACATTTTTTTTCTTTTTTTTAAACATACATTTTTTTGCTTTTTAAAGTTTATTACATTTTCTACTGGAAACCCGACTGGTTATTTTAAAAATCCGCATTTATTATCACGTTGAAAATTCATGCAAACGGAGTTACTTTCTCTTTAGGCCTTGAAAAACTTTTATCTAAATTTGTTGAAAATTTTCTTAGCCACTACGGGTTTTATCTATGAAAACCCCGAAACCCCAACCGCAATTGTGCAAAGACAACTTCTCAAGTGCCCCCTGCGTTTTCCTGAATTACGTCTCTTTTTGTCGCAAACGCTGGGGGGCAAGGTTTAAACCGGGGGTTTTAGAATCCTTTTTTTTAGAAACCCCCACTTTTAAAGCGTCTTATACTTTTGGGAAATTTTCCAAAACTCTGCTGACAATAACACCCAGGGAAATTTCCCCGGATCTCCCAAATTTTAAAACTAAGCAACTAGTTTGACTATTCTCTCAAATTGGGTTTCCTCCCCTGTAGCTTCCACTCTACTTTTCTGAATTTGGTCTTGGTTATCTTTAGTTTCTGGGAAATTTTGAAAAAATTGGTCAACATCCTCCTCTCCCCAACCCCCAAACCCTTTAAAAACTTCTGTGGGGGAGGGAAGAAAACCGGGCCAAATCCCGGGCTTTTAGAACCCCCGAAAAGGTGAGCCCATTTTTCTGAAAATTTAACAAAACTTGATACCAAATGACCAAATTTTTGGGGAATTATTGTCTTCCAGGGGCCCGGGAAAAAAACAATCCTTAATTTCACCATTCGCCCCGTTTTCCCCGAAACCCCGACTTTTGGTTGGGGGAACTTTCCCTATTTTCTTTTAAACTTTAGTAATCACCCCTTGGATATGAAAAGCAGAGGGGACCCATGAGAAGGGAAAATTACAAGCCCGGAAGGCAACCCTTTCCCACTTTTTGGGTTGGAAAGGCCCAAAAATGGAAAAAAAAAATTTTTTTTTTTAGATTTTCTTGGTTTCCATGATCCCTTTTAAAATTTGGGGTTGGGGGCATTGATCATGTCCCCCCAAATCAAACCCGCCCCCCCAATGCCAATTCCCTTCTGTGGATAGGAAAGCCCAAAAACACCCCCTTTTTTTATTGGCCCTTTTTTTTTACTTCTGAATTCCCCCCACACAATTTTTAAGAGCTTCCAAAGGCCCCTTTGTTGTGATGTGGCCTATTTTTTTGTTGTAACCCCCTTAATCATGCGGGGCCCCGAAAAACCCCAAACCCTGTCCTGTTGCCAAAATGGTTCCGTTTGATGACGTAAAATCTCCCCCAATTTTCTAAACAGGGGTGGAAACTCTGCATTTGTTTCCCTTTTTTTTATTAAAATTTTCCCCGTCACCATATTTGGGAGGACTTCCTTCTGAAAAAAAAAGATGTTAAATTTATTAAAAATATAATTATCAACTATTTTTTTGGGGCAAAAATTATTCTTATTTTTCTCCAAAATTTTAAAGTCCCGTGGGTAGGGTTTTGGGGGAGCTTTCTACAAAGGGAAAAACAACCATAGATTGATCATGGGCCCTATAAATGGGGTTCAAAAAATAAACTTTTCCCGGCTTCCAAAAAATAGTCAAACCGTTTTTTAGTTATTATAAAAAGATGTTTTATCCTCCAGTGCTGACTTATTTTCGTAAAAATTGATCAGTATTTACTTGTAGCCTCTTTTACCGATGTTCTTCTTTTCCTTCTGCCAACCATGGAGTACTGGACTTTCCGAAATACTGGTCCATAGTCCCCAAAAGGAATTTTTATAAAAAATGCTACCCCCCATCACACCTGGGATTTCTTCTGCATTTTACCCCTTTTTGGGTTTTGGAAATTGGTGCTCCCGTCGAGAAAATTCTCTGTTATCCCGACCTAACCATAAAATAAAACCCAAAATTTAAATGTATCATAAAAGTTAAAAAAAATTAATTTATTTTTTCCCCCGGGTTTCCAAAAAATAAACCCAAAAAAACTTACTTTGAAGAAGATAAAGTCACTTTTTACTCTTCCCTTTTACATCGATGATGCAGATTTAAAGCCTTTTCTATCCTTCCCTTTGTACTCGGCCCTTTTAGATAAAATTTTTCTTTTCTTTTTCATAACATTTTGGGCAGCTCAAATCTTTAATCTCTTTTCGATACCCCCTCAAAGCCATCATGGACAGGGGGGGGGTAAATTTAAAAACAGTTTTAAAAACAATTCACATGCTAAGGGGGGGGGAGATGAGGGGTTAAAAATTAAAAGATAGGGCAACGCGGTAACCCGGGGGGGAGTTAGGACAGACAACGGAACGAAGGGAGTCAGATCCGGTCGGAGGGGCGGCGACTAAAGTGCCGGGGGGTTTGTTAACGAAGAAGGCGGGGGATGTTTGGGAAACTAAGGGGGACTGTTCCCCGGATTAAAGCCGCTTTCCGGTTGAAAATTAGGAGCAAATTTAAATTAAGGGAAAATTTTCCCCCGTGTGGGGGACGGGGGACATCAGCGGAAGGAAAAACAAATTTCGCGCCCTGGGGCCCCGGAAAAACCCAAAATCAGAGGGTGCCCCCGGGTTTTGGGGAACGAAAGACCAGGAATCCGGGCTCTTCATCCAGAATTTTTGGGGTCCCCCAAAAATGCGGGGGAACGCGAAGTGGCAAAACCTCTTTTTTACTGGAGAGGATGGAAAGAGAAAAGTGTATGTTTCCCACCACATTGTTTTTAAACTATGTTTAAATTGGGGGTATTTCTTTCCATGTATAACATGGTTTGACGTTTTATAAATTCCCCTTAAAAAAATTTTTTTAAACCAACTAGGTAGGGATGCAATACAATACCAATATAAAGCAACTCATGGGCATGATTGAAAAAAAAAATCCTTTATCAAAGCATATTTTCCGATTTCATTGTCTTACTGAAGCCATCCAGTAAGATAATATAAAAGCAAGAATAGTGTTTCAGGGATTTCGTGAATTTCATGGATATTTCAGTAAATTCACGAAATCCCCGAGTGAAACAGTGATTTCATGAATTTACTGAATTTTTTTTAGGGATTTCGTGAAATCCCTGATTTCACAACTTTACTGTAATGTAGTGACTCATACGGCGCCGTACGCGCCGGAGCAAGAAATGATTGAGTCTCCCCTGAAAGAATATGGGAAATGCCCGCATAACCACACGTGCTGATGTTACCTTCTCCGGTTTTTATGTATATTTTTATTATTTTAATCGTTTTATTGCAAATCAAGTTTATTTTTATCTTAACTAAGAGGAACCATCACCATTTTCTTTTTCTATTCCTTTTTTAAGCACTCTTTTTACTTTTAAAGGATTATTATAGTTTCTTCTTTTAAAACATGTTCTTAACAATTTTCTAGTAATTTTTAAAATGGGGATTAAGGGGTTGTAGTATATTCACTTGGGGTTGAAAACCTGTTTTTAATGGGTGAAGAACTGCCACGCCATCTAGGGAGGGGGGAATAGTTTAGCTCGTTCCCGGGCTAGTTACTAGCCATTAGCTAAGATCCTTGCTGGGGGTCGGCTATATATAGCCCGGGGACCGAGCGGATCTCAGCAGGGGGTCTGGATAGTTGATCACGTCTACCTAGCGGCCGATGTAGACCCGGCGGAAGCTGGAGACGTGACTTGTCTTTGTTTGTTTATTTTTCCCCTGCGGTCGCAAGGACAGTGGTTTAATAACGGCAGTAAGGTGGGATATTTTAAGCTTTTCCTTTTTTATAGTTTTAACAGAGTGCTCTTTTTTTTGGTGTCTTAGGTTCCGTTTTATTTTTTTTTTATTTTTTAAGTGTTGTATTTTTTAAGTGTTGTGTTGTGTTCTATTTTAAGTGTTTTACTGTTCTTTTACGAACCAATAAATGTATTTAAAAGACTCTAAAAGTGAAATCCCTCTTTTTTAATTACACACCTTTTACGAGACACATGATACATGCTTGGCTACCTGGTGACAAGGAACTGACCACCTTCTATCAGCCCTTAAGGCTGACACGCACTCCCCTCGGGGATTAACACGTTACCAACCAACCCTTGTTGATTAGGTCATTTTTCTTTCTCTTGCACACATCCTTTCCTTTTTGCTATCTTACATCTTCTAGACGTCTTCTCCTTTCCACCTTACTGTTCCTGGGGTATAACCCGGTGTGGCAGCGCCCAAAAATGGAATAATT
>NC_051387.1:31091301-31092777 GCF_015228065.2 Penaeus monodon | reverse complement strand
CTTATTTTTTTCCCCCTTACCACACCAAAAATCGTTCACAACCCCCCCTCCCCAATTTAAGGCACCCACCATACACATAATAAGCATACATATATATATATATAATTTTTTAATATAATAAAATAGATATATATTTTTAAATAATATTTTATATATATAAAAATATAATATAATTAAAATATATATTATAAAATATATTTTTAAAAAGGATATTATGGATAAAATATATTATATTTAATATATATATATTATATATATTTTAAGATAGAAATTAAATTATAAATGTGAAATTATAAGGGATAAAAATAAAGTTAAATATATATATAAATATAAAAATATTATATAATTAATAATATATAATATATATATAATAATATGGGGAATATAAAATAGGAATATTAAAAAATTTAATATATAATAATAGAATATATATATAAAATATAATAAATTAAATATATAAAAAAATAAAAAATATACTAATATAAAATATTTTATAAATAAATATATATAAATATATAAAATATAGAATATATAATTTATATATATATATATATTGTTTATATATGCATATATATTATATTTTTAATATATATATATATGTATATTATAATGATATATATAATATATATATATATATATAAATATTTATATATATATATATTATATATATATATATATATAATATAATAATATATATATAAAATGCTTACAACATTGCACATCTACCAACCTTGCTTTCCCCTCACTTGCGCATGAAGCACCCCCCCCTACACATATATATACAACTACATATATATATATATATATATATTATATAATATAATATTATATATATTATATTATATATATATATATATATATATAAAATTTATAATATAATATATTTTAATATTATGTATAATTATTATATATATATATATATATATATATATATATATATATAATATATAAATATTATATTTTATAGTTAGCCATACAATATATAGCATATGTGTTTGTGTTGTGATAAAAACCACATACACACACACACACGATTAATATATATATATATATATTATATATATATATAAATATATATTTATATAATATATAATATTATTTTATGAATCCTGTGTGGTATATATATTAAAATTAAATTATATATTATATATATATAATTTAAAAATTATATATAATATATATTATGAAACCTGTATTTAAATATTATATATATATATATATATAATAATATTATATATATATATTATATATAATTTTATAATATACTTTCGGCGGCACAAGAAATTTATGGAGAAGGGACAGCTTTGGGATAAAGGGGGGCGGGAAACCCAAGAAACTGGGGAAAACATCATCAAAAGCCTAACTCATTCTCCTAGGGGGGCCATCCGCACTGCTGCAAGAGAGTTGCAATACCCGTTCAACAGTGCAAAAGTCCTCCACAAGAACTTAGGTTGTATTTTCATTGCAATGTTACGG
>NC_051387.1:31076301-31086301 GCF_015228065.2 Penaeus monodon | reverse complement strand
GGTTTGCTTTTTTAGGCCAAAAATCTGGGGTTGGGGAATTTCCCCCGGGGGGGCCTCAGGATCTCCCATACGTTTTCCCGATGCACCGGGGCCCAAAACCCCTTTCCTTTTTTGAGGTCGTGGGGGGCGCAAGCAACCCCACCAAATCACCCCGGCGTTCCACAATTACCGAAGCGCTGGGAACGGTCTATTGTGGATTGCCAGGAGAAAACCCCGACTGCTCCGGGTCTCGGCCCCCAGTAGGTGGTTGCGGATCCGTTTCAGAAAATGTGAGCGAAAACCCTTCCCTTGGTTGCTGAGCATGAATCCCGGTAGTTGAAACGGGGCCCATCGACCCCCTTTTCCCCCTTCCAGAAGGGATGCCCAAACGCCCCCCAGCGGGTCGGGGGAATGGTACCAGACTCCCAAAGGGCCCACAGGACTTTAGCGGCCCCCGGCCCATAGGCCCCCCCACCTTTTTAGCGGGCCCGGCAGGGGGATATCCATATGCCTGCAGCTTTCCCCCTCTTCGCTTGGAATCGCCAGCCAAACCTTTTTGGGGTAGGGGGTTTCCCTCGCTGAGGGGTTTGGGCCCCGGCACAGGAACTGAACCCGCTTGCACCCCAAGCAACTGTTGGGGATCCCCCCGGGACAACGGGTTAAAAATACTCCCCCCCAAACTTCACAAACCCCCAAAAAATTTGAGATGTTCCGTAATCCCCTGATGGGAACGCAGTCTCTTGGGGAGGGCTTGGGGTTTCATTTTTCTCAGGGCTTGGTAGGGGGGCAAAGGGTCTTTCCCCAAGAAAGGGCCCTTTCGACCTCCTCAGCAAGTTTCCCCTGATAAAACTGTTCCTTGCCCCTTTCCCCCAGCAGGGGCCGGGGCCCTTTACGCACCAGGGAAAACGAGGGCAAGACTTGTTCCCTTTACCGAGCCTTGCGACACCTTCAGTGGGCCTTTCTTTAAAATGTCCCAGGGAAAATGGTATTCGGGCCTTTGTTCTTGGGCGTACCCCAAAGGGGACCCCTAAAGCTCTTCGAGTGTTCGCGCTTAAAGGACTCCCCAGAGAAAACGGGACCCGGGCCTTTTTGCTGGTTTTGAAATCGGTCGAAAACCTTGCCGTGGCAAACCCCAAGGGCCCAACACTCCTCCCCCCTTAGTCTGCCCAATAAAAACCCCTTTGGGGGGCCCACTGGAGGGACGGGGAGTTTTAAAGGGTGGCCCCGCATGGTGGGAAAAAAGCAGCCTTTTGGCGGTCCCAACAGAACCCCGCACCCCGGGTAAACCCTGCAGTTTCTGGGGGAACCCCCATCGCTGCTCAAAAAGGTTTTGGGGGTCGTTTCCCCTTTGGGCCCAAATGTACCCGTACGCTGTCCCAAAGTCCCTTGCGAGTTGGAGCGCTCGAAACCAGGAGCCAGAGATCCTCTTTTTCTGGGACCTAGCAAAGCCCCGGAGAAGGGGCTTTTCTCGCTCGGGGATAATTCCCGACCCAGGGGGCCCGAAAACCCTTTTCGTACCCGTGGGTCAAGCCGGATACCGCATTGAAGTCGCCCAGAACAATGCGAATGTCTCGCCGGGGGGCAATCGTCTGCCACAAAATGCGGTTTTGGCGTAGAATGCCTCTTTCACTCGGTTTTATGTACTTTGGGTAGGAGGGGAAATACAGCAAAAAGGGGACATAAACCCCAAAAGCATGCTTCAGTCTCAATGCCATGATAGGGCCTTTTAAACCGGTGCCCACCTCGATACCGCAGGTGGGGCGACTGGAGAGGGTTTAAGGGCCCAAACCCCCTGGAGGTGGTGCCCCTCGCCGCGGCCCGACCATTAGTAGGTGAAAACCACCCCACTGATCGTGCCGCTACCAGGTCTTCTCACCTCTGAGAGGGCAGCCCCCCCTTAAAACCCCCCATCGCTTAAATTCCCGCGATAGCAGAGGTAACCGCTCATCCTGCCGAAAGGGACCGGATGTTCCAAGCGCCACCCGGAAAGCACGCCTGAGGTTAAGCCTCGGGTGGTCACCCCGGGGGGCACGCCACCTCGCCGCCCCCACCAACACACCCCCAGATAAAGGGGGTCGGCGGGCCCTGGGGGAACCGGGCCTACCCCCTGGGGGGTTTCCCGAGGGCTTTCCCCCAAAAGGGTTCAGGTGGGTTGGCGCCTCCGGGGGGGCCAGGGGGGAAGAAAACCTCCCCCAAATCCGGCACCCCTGCATCCTTGGGGGGTGTTTATAATAATATATATATATATATTTTATATATTATATAAAATATATATTATAATTTTAAATATTTTAAATATATATACATATATATATATTATAATAATAAAATTACATATTATATATATGTATGTATATAAATATATAAAATTTATATATATATATATTTATATATAAAATATATATATATATAAAAATATTTATGAACATATTTACATATATTTTACGTATATATATATAAAATATAAAATATATAGATATATATATATATATATATATTTAAAACCCCACACACACCAACAAAACACACACACACACACACACACACACACACCCACACACCACACCACACAAACACACCCACACACACGCACGCACACACACACGCACACATATATATAAATATATATAGGTTTTATATATATTATATATATATAAATATATATATGTAAAATAAAATAAAAATATATATATAAAGATATTATTTTATATATATATAATATTTTAATAATATATATATAAAAACAAAAACCATACACACCCCCACACACACACAAAAAACCATTTTTAAAATATAAATAAATATTTATTATATATTTTATTATATATATATATATATTATTTATATATATATTATAAAATATTATATATATATATATATAAATATGTTTTCGTGTGTGTGTGTGTGTGTATTGTGTGTTTTTTAATATATATATATATAATATATTATATAATATTTTCCATATATAAAAATAAAAATTTATAATTGTATATATCCAAAATTATAATATAAAATATAATATATATAACATATAATTTTTTTATAAAATGGTGCGGGTGGGGTGTGCGTCCCTTTGTGTGTGTGGGTGGGGTGTGGTGTTTGTTGTGTGGTGGGTGTGTGTGTGTGTGGGGTGTGTGTTGTGTGTGTGTGGGTGTGTTTATAATATTATATATTTTTATATATATATATATATATATATATATATTATTATACGTATATTTGAAATATTTTTCAAAAAATTTTAATAAATATATATATATATATATATATTTTATATATAAAAAATTTATATATAAAAATATATATATATACATCCCTATATATATATATGTATGTATTTTATATATAATTATTATTGTTATATATATTTTATAGAAAAAATTTTTATATATTTTATTATAAAATAAAAAAAAAATTTTTATATATATATATATATAATAATATCTAAAATACACACACACGGAAATGCAGGGGTTGCGGGAATTGGAGCGAGAGTTCCGTCCCCCCTTCCCCCGGCAGGCGCCAACCCACCATGAAGTTTGGGGGGGAAAGCCCTGGGGAACCCCCCACAGGGGGATGGGCCCCGGTCCCACACCCCTGCCGACCCCCTTTTTTCGGGGGCTGTGTTGGGGGGAGGGGCCCCAGGGGTGGCGTGCCCCCGGAGTGACCCCCCGGGGTTTAAACCTCGGGCCGGTCCCCTTTCCCGGGTAGGGCTGGAACACCCCGGGTCCTTGGGCAGGAAGGGGTTTAAACCTTTTGCTACCCGGGGGAATTGAAGCGACTGGGAGTTGAGGGGGTCCCCTCTCAGAGGTAAAGAAGCCCGGGTAGGGGCCAGTCAGTGGGGGGTTTGGTTACACCTACTCTGGTCGGGCCGGGGCGAGGGTTTCCCCACCTCCGGGGTGTACCCATACCCCTCTCCAGCGACTTCACCCTGCGGTAGTCGGGGTAACCAGGGTGATGAGCTATCATGGATTGAGACTAAGCATGTTTTTGGGGCTTCTTTGTTCTTTTTCCCTGTATACCTCCTCCCCGATGTACATAAAACCGTTTTGAAAGAGGCATTTACGCCAAACCCCCTCTGTGGCAGACGAGGCCCCCGGCGAGACTTTCGCATTGTTCTGGGCGATTTCAAGGGGTTCCGGCTGTGCCCGAGCTGGCTACGAGATGTCTGTCGGCCCCCCAGGGGCTCGGGAGTGTCCCAGCAGCGAAATAGCCTCCTTCCCCGGGATTTTTGCAGGCCCCAGAAAATGAGGTCTTTTGGCCCCTTGTAAAAGCGCCCCCAAAATCCCCCATGCTGGATTGGACAGCGATTTTTTTTAAAAAAAACCTTTGGGCCAAGGAGACGACCACATCTTGTGAGCACGCGAGGGAAAGGATCCTCCAAAAATGCGGGGTTTTCCCGGGGAGTGCGGGTTTTCTTTTGGAAACCGCCCCATACTGCTTGTGGCTCCCCCTGGGGGTCCATTTCAAAACTCCCCGCCCCCCAGGGGCCCACCCTAAGGTTTTTAACTTGGACAGACTAGGGGAGGGGATTTGGGGCCCGGGGGTTCCCACGGAAATTTCCTAAACCGTTTTCTCAAAAACCAGCCCCCCTGACGGTCCAGTTGTCTGTGGGAGCCCTTTAAGCGCGAACACTCGAAGCAGCTCAGGAGTCCTTTGGCGTACGCCCAAGAACAAGGCAGAAATACCATCTCCCTGGGGACATTAGAGGCCACTGAAGGTGTCGCAAGGGTCGGCTAAAAGGGGAAACAAGTCTTGCGTCGTTCCATGGTGGGGTAGGGGTCGGACAATGCTGAGAAGGGGAAAAAGGGAAAAGTTCACCGGGAAACTTGCTGAGGAGGTTTGAAGGCCATTTTTGGTAAATGACCTTTCCCCCGCCACCCAACCCTGAGAAAACTGAACCCTAAGGGCCCCCCTCCCGAAAAGACGCAGTTTCCCATCAGCGGAAAGGAAAGGATCATTCAGAAACATGTTTTGGGGGGGTGAAAAAGTTGGGTGGTTTTTGAACAGTTGGGAAGGGGAAACCCAACAGTTAGCTTTGGGGGGCAAACGATGGGCTCAGTGCCTGTGCCGGGCCCCCCCCATCAGCGAGGAACCCCTACCCTAACAGGGTTAGGCTGGCCCTTTCCAAGCTAAGAGTGGGAAAACTGCAGGCATAGTGATATCCCTGCTGAACGCTAAAGGCTTGGGGGGGGAAAACCCATGGTCGGGGGGGGCCCGCAACAGTCCTGACTGCCATTTTGGGAGTCTGGTACCATTCCCCCCCGACCTGCGAGGGGGTGGGCATCCCCCTTGGAAAGGGGGGGGGGGATCGATGGGGCTGTTTGAACCCCCCGTGGCATTACATGGGTCAGCATCCCCGGCAAAGGTTTTCGGGTCACATTCTTCTGAAACGGAAACCGCAACCACCTACTGAGGCACCAGAGACCGGAAACAGTCTGGATTTACCCTGGGAAGCCAAAAAAGGGGCCTATCCCAGCCTTTTGGTAACTTTTTGGAACCCGTCGTGAGTTTGGTCGGGGTTTCTTGCAGGGGCCCACATCGCCCCAAGAAGGCGTTTTTTACTCGGTGCATCGGGAAACCTATTGGGGGATCCGAGGCCCCGGGGGAAATTTCCCCCCCACAGATTATTGGCCAATGGGAAGCCTCTATAAATGGTACTGAAAGTGTGTTTAAAATGTGGGGGTGGGAGTCGAACTTTTTTTTCCCCGTTAATTCAGGGGGGGAGGCAAGGGGTGTCCTTGAACCCAAAACTTTTAACACTTGTAGGACTGGATAATGGGAAGCTATAGCCAAAAATTTAGTGCGGGGCAACACTAAGGGAATATTAAGGTTTTCGGCCCTTACTTTGCCGACGATGTTTTCCATCCTATCTGGTTTCCCTTTGGGGTCCTTGTGGCGGGGGTCTTGAGATTTAGCCTGAGGCGAAGCCCTAGGCTTAGAGGGCTCCTGGACCAAAACCCCCGATTCAGGCTTTGGGGGGGCCCGTTTGGGGAACCCGTTCAGTCAAACCATGCTTGCGGGGAAAGGGCGGTTGAAGTCACAGAAAATTTTCATACCTTTGGGAGCGGTTTGTCCATATCTCTGGGTTTTTTCAGACCAGGGAACAGTAGACTGATTGGTCTGGCAAAAAGGACCCTGAAAATCGCTCAACAAGAGCGTTTGGGATTCGGGACCTTGCCCAAAGGGCCAAGCTGCGTGTCTTCAAGGCCTTTAAAACTTCCAGTTTTGGGTCTTTTGGGGAAACGAAACCTGGACGCTATCCCTTGGGCCCTTTGGGGGTCTCGCCTTTATGCCCTTTTTTAAAAAGTCCCTTCGCCGGATCATGGGGTACAGTTTGGGCCGGACCAAAGTGTCCCAAAACCCGGGGGGTTTCACCGTGAGACGGCATGGGACCTGTTACTTTTCCTAATCCGGGGTCGCCAAAACCCGGCAAAAATGGCCACCCCAGCTCCCCCTCCCCATGGACGACCCTGCCCCCCAAAGGTTTTTTTCTCTGCGAGAAACCCTGGGGGAGGGGACCCGTGGGCGTCCTAGGAGATCCTTGGGGAGCTCGACAGACCGTCGTGAGGAACTAAGATGGGCCCTGTGCCTGCCTGGAGACTGCCCCGAGGGATTTCCCCGTGGCTGAAGCGGGAAAGGGGGGATGCGGGGCCCTGCGCCCCCCCCGGCGTTAAGGCCCCCTTTATGATGATGATTTTTATATACACTACATAATAAGGGTTTTACAAATATATATTATATTATATATATATATATATATTTTATTAATATATTAAAATTTGGGTTTGTGTTTTTGGTGGGTTTTGTTTGTGTGTGTTTATATATATATATATATTTTATATTTTTATATATATATATATATATATAAATATATATATTTTATATTAAGTGTGTGTGTGTGTGTGTTTATAAATATATATATATAATTATATATATTTTTATAATATATATATATAAAAATATTATATATATATTTTATATATAAGTGTGTGGGGTGTGTGTGTGTGTGTGTTTTTTGTGTGGGGGGTGTGTGGGTGGGGGGTGTGGGTGTGGGGTGTTGTGGTGTGTGGTGGGGGGTGTGTTTTGTGGTATATAATATATATATTATATATATATATTAAAATACGTATTTTATATGGATATATGTTTCAAAATATAATTAAAAAAATTTATTTAATATATATATATATATAAAATTTTATATATATATATAATACATACATGATTCCCTAAATATAATAATATATTAATTTTATATATATATAGTTTTAAATTTTAAATATGTAAAAATAAAATATATTATATATTTTATATATAAATATTTAATGTATGTATATAAAATAAAATATATATATATTATATTTTATATATATACTAAAATAAAAGTGGTGTGGGTGTGTGGGGGTGCGTAATATATATAATTATATATTATATTTTAAAATATATATATATATAGATATATAAAATATATATATAATTTTATATTTTTTTTTTTTTTTTTTTTTTTTTTTTTAAAGGGGTGTGTGTGTGTTGTGTGTGTGGGATATTATATATATTTTAATATTATATATATCTAATATATATATATATATATATATATTATTGTGTGTGTGTGGGGTGGTGTGTGGGTGTTTGGGTGTGTGGGTGGGGTGGGGGTGATTAAACATACATATTAAAAATAAAATTAATATATAAAATAATATATATTTTATTTTTAAATAATATAAGGGATATATTTTGTTAAAATATATATATTTTTATATATAAATATATATAAAATTATTTATTATATTTTAAAATTATATATATTGAGTGCCGGGGTTACCTTTTAAGTAATCATTTCTCTATTTTTCCCGTTTTTTTTTATGTATAAATATATATATATATATATATTATATATATATATATTATATATATTATATATAATATATATTTTAAATATTTTACATACACACACACACACACACACATTTTAAAATATAATATATATATATATTAATATATAATTTTTAAAATATATATATATATATATATAATTTTATATATGTATGTTATATTTTGGGGTATGTATATAAAGTATATATACAACACCACACACACACCAAAACCACACCCCACCACATATATATATTTTTATATTATATATATATAATATCTATATTAATATATATTTTAATATATATGTATATAAAATATGGGTTTTGGGTGTGGTGTGTGTGTTTTGTGTGTATTTATTAATATATATATATATATATAATAAATTATATATATAAAATATATTTATATATATATATTATACAATTTATATATATATAAAAATTTTAATATAATATATATTTTATATATATATATATTATATACACATATATATATTTTTTAAAATTTTTGCGTGTGTGTGTTGCGTGCGTGTGTTTGTTTGGGGTGTTTTGTGTGGTTGGGGTTTTGTTTTGTGGTGTGTGTGTGGTGGGGTGTGTGGTTTTGTGTGTTGTTTGTGTGTGTGTGTGTGTGTTGTTGTGTTATATATATAAAATATATAATATATTATATATTAAAATTATATATATATATAATATAATATACATTTAAAAATTTATATATATTAAAATATTTATATAAATATTTATATATATATTTATATATAAATATATATTATATAATTTTATCATAAAATAAAATTATATATATAATATATATTTATATTATTATATATCTAATATTAAAATATATATAACCCATATATTGTGTATTTTTTTTCATTCTATATATATATATAAAATTTTAAAATTTTTATTATTTTATATAACTAAAATTTTAATATTAAAAGTGTGTGTTTTTTGTGTGGTGTGTGTGTGTGTGTGTGTGTATATTTTATACTAAATATTATATTATATATTATATATTAATATATATATTTTTAAAAATATATTTTATAAATATATTACATAAATTTTAAAGGGGGTTGGGGTTGTGGTTTTTTTAATTATATATATATTATATTTAATATATATATAGTATATATAATATATTTTATATATATATACATATATATACATATATAAAATATATACAAATATATATCTATATATATGTTTTGCGTGTGTGTGTGGCGGGGGTGTGTTTGTGTGGTGGTTTTGGTGTGTGTGTGTGTGTGTGTGTTTTGTGTGTGGTGTGTGTGGGTGTGTGGTGTGTGTTGGGGGTGTGTGTTTTGTGTGTGTTATATTAAAATATAAAATATAATATATATTATATATATATCTATATATTTTATATGTATATTTTGGGACATTTTATATATATATTTTATAAGAAAATTTTATATAATAAAATATATTATATTATATAAAATTCCCCCTGTCTTCATATTTTATATATATTTTATATAAAATTTTATATATATATATATATAATTATATATTATATATAATAATATATATACAAAACATATATATATGTATAAAATATTTAATATTTAAATTTTATAATAATATATATATATATATATATATTATAAATTATATATATAAAAAAATGTGTTTGTGTGTGTGTGTGTGTTTTTTTATATTATTATATAATATATTTAATATATAATTTTAAATATATATATGATATATATATAATAATATTTTATATATATATTATATATATTATATATAATATATTATATATAATAAAATATATATTTTTTAAAAAAAATTTATATATATATATTTAAAATTTTGTGTGTGTGGGGTGGGGTGTTTAAAATATAATATATAAAATATAATAAATATATATATATTAAATATATATATTGGTGTGGGGGTGTTGGGGGTGTGTGTTGGTGTGTGTGTGTTGTGGTGTGTTGGGGTGTGTAAAACATATTATATATATAATATATATATAATATTATATTTAATATTTTATATATATATTATTATATATTTTATATAATATATATATTTTATTATATATATTTTATTTTGTGTGTGTGTGTGGGGTTTTTGTGTTGTGTGGACATTTAAGTATATATATATATTTT
>NC_051387.1:31071301-31073801 GCF_015228065.2 Penaeus monodon | reverse complement strand
GATGACTATCACCTCCAAGGAGTAGCTATAGCCATCTCCAGCCGACTTCAGCCCTCGGGAGTTGAGGTAACACCGGTTGATGAGCGTATTATGGCACTGAGACTGAAGCATGCCTTTGGCTTCATTTCTCTTATTGCTGTATACACTCCTACTGATGTTTGCAAACTTGATGTGAAAGAGGCGTTCTACGCCAAATTCTCATCCTTGGCAGACAAATGCCCTCAGCAAAATATTCGCATTGTCCTGGGCGACTTCAATGCGGTATCCAGCTGTGATCAAGCTGGCTATGAGATGTCTGTCGGCCCCCGTGGTTCGGGAACTGATTCCAGCAGCAAGAATAGCCTCCTTCTCCAAGACTTTGCTAGGTCCCAGAGAATGAGGATCTCTGGCTCCTGGTACCAGCGCTCCAACCTGCATCGCTGGACATGGTATAGTGATATGGGTACAGTGGCTATTAGAGGCCACTGAAAGGTGTCTCATGGCTCGGCTGAATGGCAATCAGGTCTTGCGTCACTCTAGTTGTGTAGGGCTCAGACACTGCTGAGAAGGGACAAGGAACAGTTCATCAGGAATCTTAGGAAATGAGCTTCGCCCTGCCTACCAAGCCCTGAGAAAGCTGAACCCCCCTCGCAGACGACTGCAGTCCGCTCAGTGGAAGTACAGATCATGTTGGAGTATTTTGAACAGTTGTACCAGGTAAACCCTCCAACAGTTAACTTGGATACAAGCGATAGCACAATACCTGTGCCAGACCCACCCATTAGCAAGGAACCTCCTACCCTAACAGAGGTTAGGATGGCAATTTCCAAGTTAAAGTGTGAGAAAGTCGCAGGCATATGTGATATCCCTGCTGAACTTCTAAAGACTGGGGGTGAACCCTTGTCTCAGGGCTTGCATGCAGTTTTGACTGCCATCCGGCAGTCTGGTACCATGCCCCTCTGTTGAGGGGCATGGTCATCCTCTCTGGAAGGCGAAAGGGGATTGTTTGGACTGTAGCAACTACCATGGCATTACACTGCTCAGCATACCATGCAAAATTTTCACCCACATTCTTCTGAAATGGATCCGTGACCACCTACTAAGGCACCAGAGACTGGAGCAATCTGGATTCACTCCTGGCAAGTCCACAATAAACTGAATACTAGCGCTTCAAGTAATTGTGGAACGCCGTCATGAGTTGGTCATGGGTTGCTTGCGGCCTACATCGACCTCAAGAAGACATTTGACTTGGTGCATGTGAATCCCTATGAGAGATCCTGAGACTCAGGGGAGTTCTATCACAGATTATTGGCCTATAGCATGCCTATATATCGGTATTGAAAGTGCTGTAAGGTGTGGTGGGGGCCTGTTAAACTTCTTCCCTGTTAATTCAGGGGTGAGGTAAGACTGTGTCCTTGCACCAACACTTTTCAACACCTGCATGTACTGGATAATGGAGCACTACCCAAAGTCAGTATAGAGCAACATTGTGCAACATCAAGGTCTCAAGACCTTGACTTTGCCGATGATGTTGCTATCCTATCTGAATCCCTGGAGTCCACTGGTGGTGGCTCTTGATTGCGTTTAGCAGTGAGGCGAAGCCCTTAGGCCTAGAGGTCTCCTGGACCAAGACCAAGATTCAGGACTTTGGGGGCCTGTTAGGGGAAGCCGTTCAGTTGATCCATGCTTGCAGTGAGGATGTTGCAGTCATAGAAAGCTTTGTATACCTTGGTTGTGCAGTCCATCTCTCTGGGCTGTCAGACCAAGAAGTCAGCAGAGAGATTGGTCTGGCAACAGGAGCAATGGACTCGATCAACAAGAGTATTTGGAGATGTCAGTGCCTATGCAGAAGGACCAAGCTACGTGCCTTCAAGGCCTTCATACTGCCAGTTTTGCTCTACGGAAGTGAAACCTGGATGCTATCTAGTGCCTTGGAGTCTCGTCTTGATACCTTTTGTAACATGTCTCTTTGCTGAATCATGGGGTACAGTTGGCAGGACCATGTGTCCAACCGACGGCTACACCATGAGACTAGCATAGGACCTATTACTTGCATAATCTGGGATCGGCAACTCAAACTATATGAACACCTAGCTTGTTTTCCTGCAGATGACCCTGCACGAGCCTGCCTGGAGACACGCCATGAAGGACCCCGTGACTGAAAGCGAAGGCTGGATGCGGCCATGTGCCCCCGTCGGCGTTAGCCCCTTGATGATGATATTGATATATGTATATATATGTATATATAAATAATATATATATATATAAATATATGTATGTATATATGTATGCATGCATGTGTATATATGTATATATGTATTATATATATATAATATATATATATGTATGTATATAAATATATGTGTGTGTGTGTCAGGGGTTTGTTATAAGGTCTTAGTAGCCCCCTTTTGGGTCTTTTGATTGTTCTCTGGATTAGCCACTCGAGGAATAAAGTAAACTTTTGGTAACACACATATGTATTCATGAGTATTTACAATAATGTACACAATATATATGGTTG
>NC_051387.1:31068248-31071201 GCF_015228065.2 Penaeus monodon | reverse complement strand
TTATATATATATATATATATATATATATCATATATATATATATATATATATATTTGTGTATCATCATCAATAACGGTATGCTCATGCTTGAGCAGCCGTGGACCTCTCCACCATCCTTCGCCACTAAACTCGATCTTACGCTTTTCTTTCCACTTATACCATCGACAGCCCGCAAATATCTTTGATATTGTCGCTCAGTCTTGTCTTTGGTTTGCCTTCCTCTGTTTCCTATCACCATCCCTGTCAGCAAGTTTTTCTCAATACTTTTACTTCTCATTACATGACCAATAAACTTTAATTTCCTCTTGTTCAAGATGTCCAAAAGTCGGTCTTTACAATTTATTTTTCTCAGCACTTCATCATTCGTCTTCTTCTCTGTCCAGCTAATACGCAGTACTCGTCTGTAACACCACATTTCAAAACTATTGATCTTTTTCTTGTCTATCTACTTCAACACCCAACACTCAGAACCATATGATGCAATTGGGAAAACTAATGAGTTCAATAACCTCAGCTTTGTCCGTAAGGTAATGCTTCGGTCTTTCCAGATGTTATTGAGAGCAACTGTGGCGCTTTTGGCAATGGTAATTCTTCTTTTTATCTCCGGTGAATCATCATATGTATTAGTTAAAACAGCTCCAAGATAAGTGATAAGTATTTGTGTATATATATATATATATATATATATATATATATATATATATATGTATATATATATATATATATATATATATATATATATATATATATATATATATATATATATATATACATATATATATTTTATATATGGTGAAAAAATGCGTGTGTGTGTGTGCGTGTGTGTGTGTGTGTGTGTGTGTGTGTGTGTGTGTGTGTGTGTGTGTGTGTGTGTGTGTGTGTGTGTGTGTGTGTATACATATATATATATATATATATATATATATATATATATATATATATATATATATATATATATGTATATATATGTATCATCATCATCATCAAGGGGCTAACGCCGACGGGGGCGCATGGCCGCATCCACCCTTCGCTTCCAGCCACGAGGATCCCTCGAGGCGAGTCTCCAGGCAGGCACACGGCCCATCTCTAATTCCTCGCGACAGGTCTCGTCGAGCTGCCCAAGCCATGATCTCCTAGGACGTCCCACAGGTCTCCTCCACCCAGGGTTGTCTCGCAGAGAGACAACCTGATGGGCAGGGTCGTCCATAGGGAGGCGAGCTAGGTGGCCATATAGCCTGAGTTGGCGATCCCGGATTATGCAAGTAACAGGTCCCATGCCAGTCTCACGGTGTAACCGCCGGTTGGACACGTGGTCCTGCCAACTGTACCCCATGATCCGACGAAGGGACTTGTTACAAAAGGCATCAAGGCGAGACTCCAAGGCACTGGATAGCGTCCAGGTTTCGCTTCCATAGAGCAAAACTGGAAGTATCAAGGCCTTGAAGACATGCAGCTTGGTCCTTCTGCATAGGTACTGACATCTCCAAATGCTCTTGTTGATCGAGTTCATGGCTCCTGTTACCAGACCAATCCGTCTACTGACTTCCTGGTCTGACAACCCAGAGATATGGACTACGCTACCAAGGTATGTAAAACTTTCTGTGACTTCAACGTCCTCGACGCAAGCATGGATCGACTGAACGGGTTCCCCTAACAGGCCCCCAAAGTCCTGAATCTTGGTCTTGGTCCAGGAGACCTCTAGGCCTAGGGGCTTCGCCTCATTGCTAAATGCATCAAGAGCCGCCACAAGTGACTCCAAGGACTCAGATAGGATGGCAACATCGTCGGCAAAGTCAAGGTTCGAGACCTTAATATTGCCTAGTGTTGCTCCGCACTGACTTTGGCTAGTAGCTCTGCCCATTATCCAGTCCATACAAGTGTTGAAAAGTGTGGGTGCAAGGACACAGCCTTGCCTCACCCCTGAATTAACAGGGAAGAAGTTCGACATACCCCCACCACACTTTACAGCACTTTCAGTACCAGCATAGAGGCTTGCTATCAGGCCAATAATCTGTGTCGGAATATCACATATGCCTGCAGCTTTCCCACTCTTCAGCTTGGAAATCGCCAGCCTAACCTCTGTTAGGGTAGGAGGTTCCTCGCTGATGGGTGGGTCCGGCACAGGCACTGCGACATCGCTTGCTTCCAAGCTAACTGTTGGAGGGTCCACCTGGTACAACTGTTCAAAATACTCAGCCCAACGTTCAGGAACCCCAACATGATCTGAGATGATATGTCCATCCGCTGATCGGACTGCAGTCATCTGTGAGGAGGGCTTAGGGTTCAGTTTTCTCAGGGCTTGGTAGGCAGGGCGAAGGTCATTTACCAAGAAATGGCCTTCGACCTCCTCAGCAAGATTCCTGATAGACTGTTCCTTGTCCCTTCTCAGCAGTGTCCGAGCCCTACGCACCATGGAACGACGCAAGACTTGATTCCCATTCAGCCGAGCCTTGCGACACGCTTCAGTGGCCTCTAATGTCTCCAGGGAGATGGTATTCTGCCTTGTCCTTGGGCGAACGCCAATGGACTCCTGAGTTGCTTCCAGTGTTACGCGCTTGAAGGACTCCCACAGAGCAACTGGGTCCGTCAGGTTGCTGGTTTCTGTGAATCGGTCAGAGACTGCCGTGGCGAACCCACAGGCACACTCCTCCTCCCTTAGTCTGTCCAAGTGAAACACCTTAGGGTGGCCACTGGAGGGACGGGGAGTTTTGAAGTGGACCCGCAGGGTAGCCACAACCAGCCTATGGTCGGTGCCACAGAACTCAGCACTCCGGTAAACCCTGCAGTTCTGAAGGATCCTCCATCGCGTGCTGACAAGAATGTGGTCGATCTCCTTGGCCACATTACCCGTATCGCTGTACCAAGTCCAGCGATGCGGGTTGGAGCGCTGGTACCAGGAGCCAGAGATCCTCATTTTCTGGGACCTAGCAAAGTCCCAGAGAAGGAGGCTATT